>NC_054385.1:8873977-8993977 GCF_017654675.1 Xenopus laevis
TCAGCCCTATTTTACCAAAAAATGAAATCATTTCATGCTCAGATTTTAAATCCTAGAATGAGGAATCAATAGATAATAGAAAAAAAATATTTTAAATAAATATCCAAAATGTTGACAAATATTTGGGAAGGTGCCGGGTATTAAAACACACAGTCTGGTTGCTACAGGCAGGTAATGTTTATAATGCTGGGTTAGAGAATATAAGATTATATCGTTTAAAAAAAACCCAAAAAAAACAGATTCATGAATGGTAAATTTTGCCTAAAATTAAGTTTTAAAATTTAGTAAATACAGGTATGGGATCTGTTATCCGGAAAGATCCAAATTACGGAAAGACCGTCTCCCATAGACGCTATTATAATCAAATAACTAAAATTTTTAAAAATGATTTCCTTTGTCTCTGTAATAATAAAACAGTAGCTTGTACTTGATCCCAACTAAGATATAATTAATCCTTATTGGAAGCAAAACCAGCCTATTGGGGTTATTTTAATGTTTACATGATTTTCTAGTAGACTCAAGGTATAAGGATCCATATTAAGAAAAGATCAGTTATCCGGAATACCCCAGGTCCCGTGCATTCTGGATAACAGGTCCCATACCTGTATCAGGATACCCACGTCTTTATTTACTTATTTATTGTATTTATATGACTTATGTGACCCAATAGGGGGTTTGAAGTCTAATATGAAAAAGAAATGGACAAGGGAGGATTTTAAAATATTTTAAAAAGAAAAACAGAATACACTAAAATAAATTGAGGAAAGATTCTGGTTAGTAGGGAGACTGTCGTCTTCATAATAGTTTAAAATGTTGGCAGAAATGAATTTCCAATCACAAAAACAGAAAATCAAAGGGCTGTACTACCTGGATTAATTCCTGCAATAACATTGAATTTTTAAATGACCCCATAATAAAAAGTCAAAAACAGTGGGATGTTTTCAGAGTCACAGATAGAAATTAATGTATTCAAAAACAATTTCTAGGCCTAGTATTTACATTTTTTTTTGCCTTGATAAAATATTATAGAATTCAAAATGAAATTGAAAGCGATGTTTGTTTCTTTCCGTTCTTTAGGTCTGACTCTTGACAAATTGTAGAAAAAAAAAAAGACAGCTCCGTTCCAGGTCTGTGAATCAGTCGGCTCTGCTAATTTGTTTTCTGGAGTCGGAACAAACACAAACATCCAGACACATAACTGCTCAGTTACTTTTTTTTTTTAAATAAACATATATTTCTCATTCACTTTTGCACGATGAAATACATGAAAACGATCAAGGATTCTTGACAATATTTGCCATACGATATGTACAGATTTATTTATTTTTTTAACAGCAAAATCCTCCAGCGCCATCCCACACGCAGCGAGAATAACCATAAAAATAGATGTAAGTGGTTGTGATTTTCCCACCAATTAACCTACCTCTCAGGAACACTCAGTAGAATCTAATCTATGCAGGTATATAGTAGAAATGTATATGTAATCAGAACATATATTTTTCAGCTCCATGTTTGTTCCTGATATAGCGCAGCACTACATATAATTACTCAGTAAGGACTGATGATACTTTATTGCATGTCTCTGCAGATACAGGTATTGTGAACAGGGATATGACAGTTTCTGGAGCCTTGGCTTGAGAATATAGTCGCAGCTGCTGTAAACTGCCAACAAGTGAAAGTGATATGGCAGCTTCCTGTTTTATAATAACAAACTCACTGTAAAACCCAGGACCATGTTGTAGATAGTAAGGACCTACATGACATGTAATTTCCCCTTTATTTGGGAAGGGGTAAAAACAGAAAGACCGGTCGGTGCTGGAGGCCATTTTGAAAACAGGATTCTGTTTCGTTGCCGACTGATTTCACAACCAATACAAAAGGAATCCCTTCGAAAATTAGCTTTTATTTCTGTTTGCCAACTGATTTGACATGTAACTTCCCCTTTATTTTGGAAAGGGTAAAAATGGGAAGACTGGTCAGTGCTGGCGGACATTTTGAAAACAGGATTCTGTTGTTTAGTTGCTAATTGATTTCACAACCAATACAAATATCAATAAACAGCTTTTTTTTCTGTTTACTAACTGATTTGATGTTATTTCCCCTTTATTTGGGAACGGGGAAAAATGGGAAGACTGGTTGGTGTTGGCGGCCATTTTGAAAACAGGATTCTGTTGTTAGTTGCTGACTGATTTCACAAGCAATACAAAAGGAATCCCTTCATATCAATAAACAGTTTTTATTTCTGTTAACTAACTGATTTGACATGTTATTGTCCCTTTATTTGGAAAGGGTAAAAATGAGAAGACTGGTCAGTGCTGGCGGACATTTTGAAAACAGGATTCTGTTGTTTAGTTGCTAATTGATTTCACAAACAATACAAATAACAATAAACAGCTTTTTTTTCTGTTTACTAACTGATTTGACATGTTATTGTCCCTTTATTTGGGAATGGGTAAAAATGGGAAGACTGTTCGGTGCTGGCGGACATTTTGAAAACAGGATTCTGTTTAGTTGCTGACTGATTTCACAACCAATACAAAAGGAATCCCTTCGATAATTAGCTTTTATTTCTGTTTGCCAACTGATTTGACGTGTTATTTCCCCTTTATTTGGGAATGGGTAGAAATGGAAATGACCTCATGTCAATAAATAGACTTTATTTCTGCTTCACATTCCAGTCAGTTTGAATCTACTCACAGTTTGTTGTAGCAGCCTCCGTTTTCTCCACAGGAGTCTAATGGACATGAATATCACGACTACATGAATATATAGGGGGTTTCATGTTAATCCCTTTATAGTTCCCTCTTCTTGATCTTATTGCCCCCTGTTAGAAAAACAACCTCTACTTCCTACTTCCTGAAAGCGGCCATCTTGCATTTCTAGCCACATCCACTGCTGGGAGCCACAGTAACCAATAGCAACCGACCAGCAATTAGCTTTGACCAGCCTGCTAAAGGCAGAATCATGACAGTAGACATCTCATTAGTTGATATGCAGTCACCCATGTGCAGTTGTTTAGAGCCACCCCCTGTTAGAAAAACACTCTCTACTTCCTACTTCCTGAAAGCGGCCATCTTGCATTTCTAACCACATCCACTGCTGAGAGCCACAGTAACCAATAGCAACCAATACTGATATGCGGCCAAACAAATCAGAATGCGAAAGCTCAAAGAAAAAGATGTTGCTTTCAAATTAAGGAGAAAAACTCCCCGTTACCTTGCAAAGGACGTCACAGCCTACATTCAGGAGAAATTCACTAGGACGCAATTTATTTGTTTGTTCCTTTATTTTGGGAATAAGTGATCATTACAGAAAGGTACAAATATCTTACAAATATTCTACATGTCACGGGGGACAGCAGGTTGTACATATTTACAGAAATAAAGTGACTCGTTTGTTTCATTTTCCCATTCAGGGGTTAAAACCCGATACATATACTTTAGAGGTAATATACGTTCATTTCTTTGTTTTTGTTTGTTTTTTTTAATAAGATATTTATATATATATTTATATATTTATTTATATTAAGCCTTTATACAAGGTTAGCGTCAGCTAACAGAATCTGCAGAGCCTGGTACTGCTGGAGGACCCCTGTGTGAAACAGGCCAAGGCTTGATGGCACGGTAACTCCAACTGCCACCTGCAGAATAAACATAAACAGATATGGCAGCTCTGTCCAATACCAAAGAGCGTAGTTCATATTGAAGCTAGGGTTCGAGTTCAATGCAGTGGGCATGGCCTTCACAGCACCATGGTTGGAATGTGGTGTGCCAGGGTGGCAGGGTGTGGCACTGGCAAGGTTGGGGAATGGGTCTGCAAGGAACCATTGGGTGGACGGT
Source organism: Xenopus laevis (assembly GCF_017654675.1). Taxonomy (NCBI): domain Eukaryota; kingdom Metazoa; phylum Chordata; class Amphibia; order Anura; family Pipidae; genus Xenopus; species Xenopus laevis. The sequence continues at coordinate 8,877,817 of NC_054385.1, forward strand.
GCCTGGCGCTTTTCTGATGGGCTCGTAGGCCGGCCAGCTGTGAGTAGGCGCTTTGGCACACTTGGCATTTATACGGGCGCTCCCCAGTGTGCAGGCGGACGTGGTTACGTAGGGTAGAGGACTGGCTGAAGCGGCGGTTGCAGAAGCGGCAGACAAAGGGCTTGTCTAGGGTGTGGATGCGCATGTGGGAGCGCAGGTTGCTGCGAGAATTGAAACCACGGTGGCAAATGACACAACGCATGCGGCCTGCTAGCGACGGCCCTGTGGAGTCCACGATTCCAAATTCCTCTGGGAAAGGGGAAAACAAAAATCACATCAGTTGTTAATTTCCTTATTCGTCTTATGAACGACAGATCCCAGCATTCTTTGGAGTCGCTGTCTATTATTTATAAAGTGCTAGGGTGCGGTGTATTCCTGTGCTGAGGGAAGAAACTCCAAGGAATAATATCTGAATCTGGGGGATGAGTGGAACTAATAATTCAGCAATAGCCAGAGGGGCACTGAATGGTGTCACTTTAAGGGATCATTCATTTATATATATAAAAAAAAAAAAAAACAGATTTGTATAAATAAATAAATAAAATTGAAGCAGGAATTGTTTCTCAGTAGAGTGGGGGGAGTAAATTTCCTGAAACCATTCTACTTCCTAATATTATTTAAGAGTCTCCTGACTAGGAAGTGCCACCAAAACAGCTTCCCGGGGAACACACTTACTAAATGTGTCAGTGGCTTACAATCCCAACAAAGTGGAGGATAAAACACTCACCTTGCTTGTTCTTTTTCTGTTCCTCTTCCATTCCTGGTACCCCTGGGATTCCAAGGAAGCTACTCAGGGAATTTCCATACCAAACCAACAACTCCTGATCCGGTGGGATAGTCTACAGAGAAGGAGGCAACGTTAGTTCTCTCCCTATTGAAAAATACTGATTTGTAGTAAATGCACACATCTTTACCACCTAGAAAAATCTTTGCTCAACAGTAATATATGTAGACCTTTCACCATCTCTCCCTACTATACCTGCTATCCCACAGTCACACTCCCTTCCCAGAGACTATTATCCCACTGTTACTATAGGCACCATCTTTCCCTACTATACCTGCTATCCCTCAGTTACACTCCCTTCCCAGAGACTATTATCCACTGTTACTATAGACACCATCTCTCCCTACTATACGTGCTATCCCACAGCCACACTCCCTTCCCAGAGACTATTATCCACTGTTACTATGGACACCATCTCTCCCAACTATACCTGCTATCCCACAGTCACACTCCCTTCCCAGAGACTATTATCCCACTGTTACTATAGGCACCATCTCTCCCTACTATACCTGCTATCCCACAGTCACACTCCCTTCCCAGAGACTATTATCCCACTGTAACTATAGGCACCATCTCCCCCTACTATACCTGCTATCCCACAGTCACACTCCCTTCCCAGAGACTATTATCCACTGTTACTATAGGCACCATCTCTCCCTACTATACCTGCTATCCCACAGTCACACTCCCTTCCCAGAGACTATTATCCCACTGTTACTATAGGCACCATCTCTCCCTACTATACCTGCTATCCCACAGTCACACTCCCTTCCCAGAGACTATTATCCACTGTTACTATAGGCACCATCTCTCCCTACTATACCTGCTATCCCACAGTCACACTCCCTTCCCAGAGACTATTATCCACTGTTACTATAGGCACCATCTCTCCCTACTATACCTGCTATCTCACAGTCACACTCCCTTCCCAGAGACTATTATCCACTGTTACTATAGGCACCATCTCTCCCTACTATACCTGCTATCTCACAGTCACACTCCCTTCCCAGAGACTATTATCCACTGTTACTATAGGCACCATCTCTCCCTACTATACCTGCTATACCACAGTCACACTCCCTTCCCAGACACTATTATCCACTGTTACTATAGGCACCATCTCTCCCTACTATACCTGCTATCCCACAGTCACACTCCCTTCCCAGAGACTATTATCCACTGTTACTATAGGCACCATCTCTCCCTACTATACCTGCTATCCCACAGTCACACTCCCTTCCCAGAGACTATTACCCCACTGTTACTATAGACACCATCTCTCCCTACTATACCTGCTATCCCACAGTCACACTCCCTTCCCAGAGACTATTATCCACTGTTACTATAGGCACCATCTCTCCCTACTATACCTGCTATCCCACAGTCACACTCCCTTCCCAGAGACTATTACCCCACTGTTACTATAGACACCATCTCTCCCTACTATACCTGCTATCCCACAGTCACACTCCCTTCCCAGAGACTATTATCCCACTGTTACTTTAGGCACCATCTCTCCCTACTATACCTATTTATTATTAATAATAAATAAAATGGGTTTGTGTTTTGATATCATTCTGGGTTTCTCCTTTTGACTCCCCACTGGTAGCTCTGTGGTTACCAAGGCCACTGGTGAATAGGTTATTTTACACGGTTCAATTAAACAAACGCACCAGGGGATGCGGGATACAAGCAGTGAATGGGGAAGGGGGGGCAGTTCATTATGTTGGGTGCTTGTGTGAGCTATTGGCTCCTAACAATGCAGTAAGTGGTGACCTTGGTGGGGGGGAAGAGAATGAAAGACAGGGCAAACTCGCATTAGACCTGATCAAGGGGGGAATCATAACGAGTTAAATCCCTGGCTTGTCGGGAGGAAATAAAGAAATGGTAAGGTATGTAGAAGGCTTTTATTAGCTAACTGATGTTTATAGAAATGAATTCCAGGAGCACTTAAGTCTCTTGTCCAAGCTTGGCTGCAGAAGACATCTATGAGCCTCTCTTAGTTCATGAGATATTCTCTGTACCCTGCCATTTGTTGGATGACAAATTGATTTCTCTTTTCATGTATGACAAGAGAATAACCTTCCCGCTGTGATGGGAATAGAAGAGCACCCTATTCTGGCTGCTGAAAGCTCCGTAATCAGGACTAACAGTGATGCTCAACTGAAGCCCACCAAGGTCTTCTCTATTCTTAAAGATAGAAAAGAGACAACTATATATTTTCCCCCATTTAATATTGTTTTCATTTCAGTAGAGAAAGATTGTGCCAGTACCCTGCTGCTAAGAAAAAAGACAGGGGTGCCCTAGAAGAACAGAAGAACCTGGTGGCAAACCTAAGTGGGGTGATGGGGGAACGCTAAAAAAGGTTGCATCCAACTGAACTATTGTGGTTTTATGGTAATGCTGGATGGCACATGGAGGATAGTTCTAGTTGGCATGAATAGAAGCCTAAGTCAATCAACGCTCTAGCTCATCTCATGTGGACTCACCTCGGTGGCTTTGTAGAAGATGCTGTTGCCAATCTGCACAACCTCCAGGTTCTGCTCTTGCTCATTCCTTGCACACTTGATGTACGTCATCCAACTGCGATGGTCCTCTTGGCTGGCATCAATAAAATAGCGCACGGTGCCATCTTCATTAAACACCTGGTGGGACCAAAACATACAATGATGGGTTATGAACAGCTCTATGGATCATTAGAACTTATGGCACAAAGTTAAAGCTTTCTCCATGTCTAATAACCTGCATCAACTAATCAATAAGAGGTTTTTGTTTACTGGTTAACTGTTTCAAAGCAAACATCTGATTGGTTGCTCTGGGTTCCTTGACCTGATTAATACCTTGTTACGGTTTCAAATATTCTGTCTATAATTTCAACTTCTCCAATCATCCAATTAGGAACCCTTCTATGTAGCTTAGCTGGTCTTTAACTGAATGACTGCTGTAATGGGTAAGCAGCTACAAAAGGATGCTGGGAGTTGTAGTCCTGCAACAACTGAATGCAATAACAATCTGATGGAATTCAAACCTCATTGGAAATGTAATGAGCTTGATAAATACGATGGGGATTGCCAATTATATATTTATATTTTTTAATATCCAAATGCCCCTTATACAATGCAGCCTGTTAACATACAGTAAGAGAAGCAGCTACTTGCCCACAGAGCTTACAATCTGATATCTAAAAATAATCTACTACAGCTTTTTTTTGTGTGATTTTTATATAGTTTTTATAGTGATTGAAACTAAAATTCACATATGAAATCAGAAAATAATACTAATATTAGTAATATTGTGTAATATTGTGCATAGGAAGGTATGGGCAGGTAAAAAGAATCTCACATCCGATATAAATGTGGATCTTCCATTGCTCTGTTTCAGTCCTTTTAATGCTAATTGGGTTTTTATCTAATTTCTTTAGTGGTAAAACTGTCAGCCCCTTATAATTACATGAAAATTGCCGCCTTTGTTTCCCCCCTATTAAAGTCATCATTAGGTTAAACAGATAAACAGTAATGAGAGCTCTGCTCTTTACATGAGATAAATCACTTTAGGGTGTGGGTTGTGTCATGACACTGATAAGCTTGTCTCTCGCTTTCTTTTCAACTGCTGGCTGTGAAAGTGCTAAGGGGCATGGGGTGGCGGTAGGGGTCTTGTAGGGGACCCAGGGGTCCATAAGGTGGTGCTGCTGCTTATGCACATCTTGGAGCTTGTCAATCACTATATACATTTTAACATTGGGCACATAGACAATGCGTTGGAGAATTAAAGTAGAAAAGCTGAGTTGATATCAGTTAAGATTTAGAGAGTATGGACCCCCAATACAAAAAATGTTGCACCTTTCTGCCCCTAGTATTACATTAATATGAGGTTTTACCCAACTGCTGCCTCAGTTGTTACTTTAATGCCTTTACCACCTGTATAATTGGCTGTATAAGTGGGGTTCACCTGGATGTGGGTGACACAGAGCTTAAACGACATGACCTCTCATTGCTATTGGCTGTGTCTTGCTGCTGCTGCCTGAGACTTGCTTTCAAGTTCTATCTAATCAAGTTCTAATCTGATTCAATTAGCTGCCCCCTGGGGCTACACTTCTTGCCCTCTCTGCTATGTAAATAATTGAGAAGGGACCAGATATCTGTGTGTGCACCTCACCAGTGCCTGGGACTCACCTCCCACATCAGGTTGTTGTTTTTGCACAGATCCACATGCTCTGGGGAAATGACTCTGCCAGTGAAAGGACCCATCTCTGTGCCAGCTTTGATCCAGGTCTTGGAGAAGATGCCCAGTCCCTCACCAGGAATGGAACTCTGGGCAATGATGACTTCAGAGGGCAGCACCAAGCTGGAGAGCTTCTGGACTTCTGTAGACAAGGGAGGGCAAAGGGGTTAGACTAAAGAAATGCCAACTCATGATGCCAATGTGGGCACCTCTGGGGAAGAGAAAAGGTCAGTGGGTACCTTTATGAAACCTGTAGCAAGGTGGTTAATGATATTTGGCACCCTGAGTTCCTAACTAAGGCTAAGTTGGGTGATGAAATAAGCAGCACCTGCATTTGGGTGCTATACCAGCTTCATGTTGGCATATATATTAACAAGGAGCAGCGGGCACTTCCTAATGAAATCTGTAATCTGTCATATATATATAAATGCCACCTGGACACAGATATAACAGCAACAGGAAATAAGTTAATAAAGTAATTTCATTATTTAAAAATATATATGTATAAAAATATAATAGTAATAGTTTTCGTTCTGTTCGATTATTTCTCAACGAATTTCGTGCATAAGAAGTACAGAAAAGCGATTGCGGCGCATTTATGAGACCGAAGACATTTAATTAATTTTTCCCGTGCGCTTTCTCTTATTTCCCGACAATTAGTTCTGACGCCCGTATCCAAATAAGTCGTTGTATTCCCGTCACAATAGTTGGTTAAAAATGTTGCTGTACTGAAGCGTTTGTAGTGTCTAAATTGGTAATTAAAATAAAAGCGCAATAGTCTACAGATCGCTGCGATCTTTCCCGACTTAAAAAAAAATGCAAATTTTAAATCCCGTTGAAATAACCCTTTTTTTTATTATTTCGTACCTGCGGGGTGTTTAAAAAAAGAGGATATTTAAAAAAAAAAAAAAAAGTGGGTTGAATGGAGAGGGGTTAAATCGTGTCACCTATATTTGCAGCCAGCAATTTGTCACACTGTTAAAGAGACAGGCATTGGTGAAACTCAAGTAGAAAGGAATGACTAATTCTAAATTCATTAGCCTTTATGAAAGCCGCAGCGATACATTTCTGTCGCATGTACACAGGGGGGTCTATAAAGGCTCTGGAATTTCACAGACAAAATGGGGAGATTAAATGGTTGACATGATATGAATGCAAATGGATTTTTAGTTTTCATGGCAAATTAAGGAAGGAACAGTAAGGAGAAAGGCTGGGGACAAAGCCTGGGCAATAGATGCCAAGAGAAGGCAAAGAGATTGATGAATGGGGGGAATAAGATCTTGAGACATATTCAAAGAGAAGGGACTTTTTATTGACCCCCTTGGCCTGTCTTGGAGTTGGTTTAAGTGGGAACGTTGCACAGGTCAATCCCAAATTAACTAAGGGAATTAAAGGAAAAAGAGCTTTCTCCTGGCAGTCTGCGGCTATTACACGCCTTGCTAAGCTGCAAGGGGAACACTGAGGGTCCCCTCCGAAAATTCATATTGACAAGGAGAGGGGAGCAAAGGGGGAGAGGAGAGAAAGGGGCAAATTGGGCGGATGGAATGGGAAAAAGTCAAAGGGGATTTTGGTGAGGGAATGTGAGGAGAAAAGAGTTGGGGGTTTTAAAAGGGAGGTTTGTAAATGTCACAGAGCGCTGGGAAACTTCCAAATCAAATCCACTGTTTGTGTTTGTGATTGTCTGAGGGGTGCGAGAAAATTGTGTATTATCCACTTTACAGGTACCGTCTGTCTAGTGCGTCTGTCTGAATTTATCTCTATATATTCACTTGTTATTTATCTATCCATCTATTTATCATCTATCTATGTATCTATCTATCTATCTATCTATCCTTGTTGTCTTTTCATGCCCTCTATATCTATATGTCTATGTATGTGTCTGTCTGTCTGTCTATAAGGAAGGGTTGGATGGCCAGTAGAGTGAGTAGGATCAGAGGTGTTTGGGAAGAGAAGAAGGAAGAAGTTGGGTACAACACAAGAGAATAGCTGCTCCCTCAGTGCCAGTTGGGTACTCACCCCCTGAGAAGGACTGTGCCAGGACCTCTGCGGTGAAAGCAGTTTTGGGGCTGATGTGATTGTTCTTCTCCTCAAACATTTGTTCCCCTAAGACGTTTCTCCAGCGCCCATAGAGGAAGCTGTGTAGGATGTCCGAGGTAATGAGCTCTGCCAAGGAGAGCCCTGGCTGTTTGAGCCCAGCCTTCAGCACCAACGCTTCAGCCGGCAGCACCGAGCCCATCATCAATTCTGCCTGCAAGTCTGACCCACGCGGACGCGAGAGAGCACCAAGCGCAGGTATCAAAGTTAGAGGGAGATGTGAGCGCACACCTTGAGCTTTGCACCAGTCTCAGTGTTTGCTGGACACAGAGAGACACACAAGAGAGACACACAGAGACCTCCCTCCTCCAAACAGTAGACTTGCCTCAATGCTCCTCTCCCAAAGCCCCCAGCCTCTATTTATGGCTTTCAATGACCCTCCTAATTGCTTATTAATCACCTCCCTCACGTTGCAACATACACTTGTTCCACTACACAAAAAAGAGCCAAACCTAAAGAGATCCCCTCCCTCTGATAGACAGAAATAGGGGGTGGGTGTAGGGGGGGGGGCTTCACATGCCACCGTTTAGCCCCCAGTATAGGCACAAGGTCTCTCTCTGGACACCTGCTCTTACACCACCTCAAATCTCTCTCATTCCCAAGAATTCTTTTTTTACCCCACTTTTCCATCATTTGCTTCATACCTAGCGCTGAACATCTGAGCAGCTCAAATCCACCGCAGTTCTACTAAAATAACTACACTTAAATATATCCAGTTCAAATAAATCATTTGTATTTTACATATAATTGTTCACAGTCAAGTTTTGTATTCGTTATCTTCTCCGCTAAATTGTGTTTGTATCTAATTGCGCCTGATGCGCAAACAAAATACAGATTTGCCCTTTGATTACTCGATAGATACATTTCTATAGCGATTTCGTTTCCTAATCTCATCAGATCGCCGCTTAATGTGGTTTAAAATACTTGCAGTGAAGAGGAGGATCGCTAAAAGCGCTGATCTTTATCGAATTCTCTTTTTATGTGCAAAATAAAAGAGACAATTACTAATCTCGCCTGATAAACAAATAATCTATTTTCAAAGCGGGGTTTGTTAGAAGGGATTAAGGGTAAACGAAATATCGTCTTTCTTGCCTTGGGGATTCCAATAGAGGTGGGATCTTTTTTGGATTAATAAAATGATGGATTGGTTTAACGGGATATGTTAAACTGCGCTAGCCTGGTGTCAGAAAACAAATGATTGCTAAATTAAATGAAGCAATTGACGGGGGAGAGAGATTGAAATTTTCGGATAAAAGGTTTCCCCTCTCGAATGTGTAGTTTTTTTTATGATGATTATATTCCATGATGTTCTTATTGGGATTAATGCTAATTGGCACTTTAGCGACCAGTGTCCTCGGCTGTATTATATGTAAGAACCAATACAGGGCACTGGGTGCTGGGGTGGGGCAAATAGACCATTACTGGCATAGGGTGAAAAGAGAAGAAAGAAATACAACCTGTACTGAAACCAAAGAGGTGACTGAGCCCCTCAGAGAGAATAAACTACTTGTATAAATGTGTGCCTATATATATATATATATATATATATATATATATATATATATATATATATATATATATATATATATATATATATATATATATATATATATATATATATATACCAGCAATAGATAGACAGAGAGAGAAATAGATGAGATAGCGAGATAGAGAGATAGAAAGAGAGACAGATAGAGACAGACTACCATAGATACATAGACAGATAGATAGATAGATAGAGAGAGAGAGAGAGAGAGAGAGAGAGATAGATAGATAGATAGATAGATAGATAGATAGATAGATAGATAGATAGATAGAGACAGACAGACATAGATAGACAGACAGAGACTGACAAACTGAAAGAGAGACAGATAGAGACAGACAACCATAGATACATAGACAGATAGATAGATAGATAGATAGATAGATAGATAGATAGATAGATAGATAGATAGAGAGATAGATACAGACAGACAGACAGACAGACAGACAGACAGACAGACAGACAGACAGACAGACAGATAGATAGATAGATAGAGACAGACAGACATAGATAGACAGACAGAGATAGATAGAGACAGGGAGAGAGTTAGACAGAGAGTGACAGAGAGTGACAGAGAGTGACAGAGAGTGACAGAGAGAGATAGATAGATAGATAAATAGAGACAGACAGACATAGATAGACAGACAGAGACTGACAGAGAGATAAGATACAGACAGACAGACAGACAGATAGATAGAGATAGACAGACAGACAGACAGACAGACAGACAGATAGATAGATAGATAGATAGATAGATAGATAGATAGATAGATGATAGATAGATAGATAGATAGATAGATAGAGACAGACAGACATAGATAGACAGACAGAGATAGATAGAGACAGGGAGAGAGTTAGACAGAGAGTTAGACAGAGAGTGACAGAGAGTGACAGAGAGAGATAGATAGATAGATAGATAGATAGATAGATCATCGATAGAGACAGACAGACAGACAGGCAGACAGACAGACAGACAGACAGATAGATAGATAGATAGACAGACAGACAGAGAGAGACAGATAGAGAGAGACAGAGATAAATAGATAGATAGATATACATAAATTTCAGTCAGATAGTAGATGCATGATAAAGAATAGATTAGCACAGACTGATATGGATGGATAGATACTGCAGTCAGACAGTAGGAAGATAAAATAGGTGGTATATGTATGTATGTATATGATATATATATATATGAGATGACAGGCAGGAGGAGTGGGTGCAAGTGAATAGGTATAAGGTGAGTAGGCAGTAGAGAGAGTCAGGCTAGTATTAGGTACATAGAAATGCCAGGGAAACAGATATTTATATATATATATATGGCAGGTGGTAGATAAAGGGCAGGAATCTAAGCAGTAGCACTGGCACAACACACAGGTGTGTATAGCAATACTGAGTATTACCAAGATAATTCAGGCAGTGGAGGGAGGTGGGTGTATCAGGTAGTTTGCCTGAGGAAGAGATGCCAGAGCAATTAGTATGTAGATAGATATAGGGCAAGGCAGCCCGAGGCACAGCTATGGGGCCAGAATTGTGCAGATATATTCTTTACCCCCCCCCTCTCCCAGGTGTGAGCTGTCACTCTCATTTTAACCCTTCCTGGCATTTTAAACCTCAGGCACTGAATGGGTTAAGAAGGATGCTTTCCTTGTAAGAAATGCAAAACACCCCCCAGATATAATGTACATTGTCCTACATTGCTTTAGAGTTCAATTCTTTATATAGTACAGTGTGACACTTCCTAAGCTCCAGCACTTGCACAGAGACTCCTGCAGTACAGCTCACAGCCTCCAGGGGCAGCACACACCACCTGCTCCAGCTCAGTTATTTATCTTGGTTTATTCAGTCTTTATATACAACTCTCTATATAGGGCAAATTATCCACTATCAAAGCATTAAAGTGGTGCTTGGGGGAGGTAAGAAAATGGGTGTCTGCCCTGGGTCTCATATATTGTGGGATTATACAAAGCTGCTGAGGTTGGTAGGAAGAGAGATAGAATTTAATAGTAAGATGTCTATAAAGTGGGGCAACATGGAGACACTAAGGAAAGATGGAGATAGTAGGGCAATATGGGAACAGTGAGACAAGTGAGAGAGTAGGACAATACAGAGACAGTAAGAAAAGACCAAGATAGTAGGGAAATATGGAGACAGTAAGGCAAGATGTAAATAGTAGGGAGAGATGGAGATAGAAGGGCAACACAGAGACTGTATGGCAATATTGAGTGAAAAAAAGTTGGAACTATTAAGTCAATATGGAGTAGGATAATATTGAGACAGTGAGTAAAGATTGAGACAGTAGGACAATATAGAGAGTGTGGGGCAAAGCGGATATAGTAGGGAAATATGGAGACTGTAGGGCAATATGGAGACAGTGAGGCAAGATGGAGACCGTATGTGGAGACAGTGAGGCAAGATGGAGACCGTATGTGGAGACAGTGAGGCAAGATGGAGACCGTATGTGGAGACAGTGAGGCAAGATGGAGACCGTATGTGGAGACAGTGAGGCAAGATGGAGACCGTATGTGGAGACAGTGAGGCAAGATGGAGACCGTATGTGGAGACAGTGAGGCAAGATGGAGACCGTATGTGGAGACAGTGAGGCAAGATGGAGACCGTATGTGGAGACAGTGAGGCAAGATGGAGACAGTATGTGGAGACAGAAAGGCAAGACTGTAGACCAGGGGTCCCCAACCTTTTTTACCCGTGAGCCACATTCAAATGTAAAAAGAGTTGGGGAGTAACACAATCCGGAAAAAGTCCCTTGCGGTGCCAAATAAGGGCTGTGATTGGCCATTTGGTAGCCCCTATTTGAACTGGCAAACCACTGGAGACTCTACTTGGCATTATACTTAGTTTTTATGCAATAAAAACTTGCTTCCAAGTCCGGAATTCAAAAAGAAGCACCTGCTTTGAGGCCAGTGAGAGCAACATCCAAGGGGTTGGTGAGCAACATGTTACTCAAGAGCTACTAGTTAGGGATCACTGAGAGTAGAGCAATATGGAGACTGTTGGGTAATATAGAGGCAATGAGTCAAGGTGGCTATAGTAGGGTAATATTGAGACTGTAGGGCAAGATGGAAGCAATGAGGCAAGATAGAGACAATATATGGAGACAGTAAGGCAAGACAGTAGAGCAATATGGAGACTGTAGGTTAAGATGGAAGCAATAAGTCAAGGTGGATATAATAGGGTAATATTGAGACTGTAGGGCAAGATGGAAGCAATGAGGCAAGATAGAGACTGTATATGGAGAAGGTAAAGCTGGCCATAGACGCAAAGATCCGATCGAGGATTCGTACGATTTTCGGGCCGTGTGTGGAGAGTCCCAATATTTTTCGTCCGGTGGAGATCGGTCGTTTGGTCGATCAGACAGGTTAGAAAATTTCTGTCGGCTGTGGGTAATATCTCTGCGTGTATTGCCAATCGTATGATTTTCAGTGGGTAACCAGCTTTGTCGATCATACGATTGCTGTCAGGGGAAGAACATCGGCTCATCTGTTCTTTTACTACTTTATTTGATCTGAATGGTTAGTGGCAGGCAGGGCCGGATTCCTTCCCCGGCCGCCCCTAGGCCGCGCGGTCCGACCAGGCGGCCGCACGGTCCGACCAGGCGGCCGCGCGGTCCTAGCACCCGCCTTCCCAGCGTGCCGGCGAAAAAACGCCGGCGCAGCTGGTGTAGTTGAATGGGGACGCGAACGTCCCCATAATGCGGCTGGGCGGCATGCCGCCCCTGTTCTTTGCCGCCCTAGGCCCGGGCCTATGCGGCCTTGCCGCAAATCCGGGCCTGGTGGCAGGTCGGGAGATGGGAAAGTCCGATCATACATTGATTTGTACAATCGGATCTTTGCGTCTGTGGCCAGCTTTAGGCAGGACAGTAGAGCAATATGGAGACTGTAGGGTAATATGGTAGCAATGAGTCATGGTGGAGATAGTTGGGTTATAGAGGCCCGTCTTATAAATAATGGGGCATTCCAATATCTGCTTCACCCTGGGCTCCAGTCTCCAGTACAAATAAATAAGGGACACTGCATTACTTTAAGGGAGGGAGGGTGAACGAAAATAAAATATTGATACCAAACCTAAAAACACTTGTTATCATAAAGGGGGCCACATCTGGCCCATGCACCTCCAATTGCAAAGTCCTGACCCAAGTTCCACAACTTCAATCTCCAGTCCACTCATGAGGCAAGTTCGGAACGACTTCGGAAAGCAGTCGGCGATTAGTATTCTCGCCGGCGGGAAGGCATTTTCGGGGAGATTAGTTGCCCGGAGTAGAGAAGATTTGCCACTACCCTTAGGCAAATACACTTCCCCCCCCTCCATGTCTATTTTGTATGGTTCAAAGCTCTATCTGTAAAACCTCTCACTGCCCCAACCCCTGCGCCCATTTCCCAAGTACTTTAAATATTCATGACAATTAATAGAGCCGCACAGTATATTGGGGTATTGTTAGGAGGTATATATCTCCCTTGCTTTGTCAATGGCCTAAGTTCCTCCTCCCGATTCTCCCCATTCTTCTCGCCTTTTCCAGGGTTGATGGGGCAAGAAGAAAATGCACCTCTTTCTCTCCATCTCTTCAACCCTCCCCTTTCAGAAAACGTCTCTATTTACTGCCTATGGACTCTGCCGTTTTCATTCAAACCCCCCTCTCTCCTTTCCACAATGTCAGGCAGAAGAATTGTGAGAGAAATCAATCTCCCGGGGTCTTTTTGAGTCCCAGTTGACATGTAAGGATTGAGACTCTTTGAGAGGCTACAAGGGGATGGACAAAGTTGGATGGCTGGCCGATGGCACCCAGTCCTGCAGGGAGCTAGAAGAAAAGCCTGTCCCACCACCACCGATATTTGCCTCGCAAGTGTGAATGACAGAAGAAGAAAGGGGATTAGTATTTACAGCTGCTTTTTTTCTTCTCCTTTCCAAGAGGACCGGGTTGGAGGGGGGGGAGCCTTGAGCCCTATTTCTCTAGCACGGGGGGGCTTTCAGTCTTCCCACATGAATAGGATTTGAACAGCCTGGCGCTGATTTATATGTATTGCGGTTAAACATTTATTGCTGTCAGTGAAAGAGTGGGAAAAGGGACTGGCACAAAGGCTTCTTTCTGTATGAAATGTGACTGGGGCAGGTAGCAGACAATAATGGAGAGGAGCAGATGAGTGCCATTTCATTAGCTTGACATTTTAACCATTTGGTGGCACAGGGTAGCGGCTGGCAGACTAGTTTCTACAGGGGCTACTGACTCACATTTCAGATATCACCCACTCAACTACAACTCTCAGACCTATCAGTGAGTTCACTCACTCACAGCCTTCACGCAACCCAACTGTCTGTTCCCAAATCTCAGGCCACACTCTGCTGCATGTGAGTAACGGAGTTCACCAGAGCTCAGCCACGACATAATGGCGCCCAAGGCAAGTACCTGCCACCAGCTCCTGCTTGCTGCCCCTCTTATTTCGCTCAACACAATAATGCCCCCGGCTTGCTCACCCGCAGGCTGCTTCTGAACTCCCTTTCAGGACCTCTGAGTAAGCCAGGGTGCACTCAGGTCCGGATTTATGGAAAGGCCACGTAGCCCCGGGCAGGATTTTAGGGGGGCGGCATGTTGCCCAACGACACCCACATTGGTTCAAAAACACATGTGACAGGGGGCGAAGAACGGCAGTGGGCCTAGGGGTGCCCACTATGTAAATCCAGCCCTGGGTGCACTCAGGACAGTTAGTGGAGAGTATCACTATTCAATAAGTAGAATTTTGGAATTGTGCTACAAAATCCCTCGAGCACCTTAGGCACATGCATATTTAGCCTATCCCCAATTCCAGCCCTGAAGTTCACTTGCTTCCACCCTCACATACTTTAGTCTGCTCATTCTCACTCCATGTCAATCATACTCCACCACATAGGTCTGTCTGTCTATCTATCGATCTAAATACAGTGCCGATTCCATGTATAATACCCCAGAACACACAGCAGGATAAATACAGTGCCAATTCCATGTATAATACCCCAGAACACACAGGATAAATACAGTGCCGATTCCATGTATAATACCCCAGAACACACAGCAGATAAATACAGTACCAATTCCATGTATAATACCCCAGAACACACGGCAGGATAAATACAGTACCAATTCCATGTATAATACCCCAGAACACACAGCAGGATAAATACAGTGCCAATTCCATGTATAATACCCCAGAACACACAGGATAAATACAGTGCCGATTCCATGTATAATACCCCAGAACACACAGCAGATAAATACAGTACCAATTCCATGTATAATACCCCAGAACACACGGCAGGATAAATACAGTACCAATTCCATGTATAATACCCCAGAACACACAGCAGATAAATACAGTGCCAATTCCATGTATAATACCCCAGAACACACAGCAGGATAAATACAGTGCCAATTCCATGTATAATACCCCAGAACACACAGCAGGATAAATACAGTACCAATTCCATGTATAATACCCCAGAACACACAGGATAAATACAGTGCCGATTCCATGTATAATACCCCAGAACACACAGCAGATAAATACAGTACCAATTCCATGTATAATACCCCAGAACACACAGCAGGATAAATACAGTGCCAATTCCATGTATAATACCCCAGAACACACAGCAGATAAATACAGTACCAATTCCATGTATAATACCCCAGAACACACAGCAGGATAAATACAGTGCCAATTCCATGTATAATACCCCAGAACACACAGCAGGATAAATACAGTACCAATTCCATGTATAATACCCCAGAACACACAGCAGGATAAATACAGTGCCAATTCCATGTATAATACCCCAGAACACACAGCAGATAAATACAGTGACAATTCCATGTATAATACCCAGAAACACACAGCAGATAAATACAGTGCCAATTCCATGTATAATACCCCAGAACACACAGCAGGATAAATACAGTGCCAATTCCATGTATAATACCCCAGAACACACAGCAGATAAATACAGTGCCAATTCCATGTATAATACCCCAGAACAGACAGCAGAATAAATACAGTACCAATTCCATATATAATACCCCAGAACACACTACAGGATAAATACAGGGCCAATTCCATGTATAATACCCCAGAACACACAGCAGGATAAATACAGAGCCAATTCCATGTATAATACCCCAGAACACACAGCAGGATAAATACAGTGCCAATTCCATGTATAATACCCCAGAACACACAGCAGATAAATACAATCAAAACCGAATTAACATCCTCCAAAGCTTTAACAGCTAACAAGTTTTTTTAATACCGGTCATGATGTTGGGGAAAGGGGGTTAACACATTTTGCCCAACAAAGGTGAGTCTAACATCACAAAGACTGAAATTGCCTGTCATATGGGTTTCAATGAACAGGCAGTACTGTAGAACATTAACGAGTATATATACGTACATTCCCTTTGCAACCATTTGTTCATCTATACTGGGAACAAGTGACAGAGGGAAAGTGACAGGGGTCCGTTGTACTCTCTAATACATAAAGGGGCTAGCGCTGGGAACCACTTCATATGACTTAAGAAGCATGACATTAAAATGATTCCTAATGGAGCTGTGTAACTCAGGCCTGCTGTGTATAATTCTCCCTCATGCCCCGTTCTGTCACATCCCAGGCTGAGCTACCCCCCCCCCCCCGTAGCAGAATAAGGCCTTTTGTTAATCCTAGAAAATACAATTTTAGTAGAGATGGGTCTCTCTCTCCCTTCTCTTTGAACTTTGAAAGAAAGTCTCCAATATCCTCACCCCATGTAAGAAGAAGGGCTTCGCTTCCCCTTTAAACATCTGCTTAGGAAATCCACCCTCCAGGGCAAATTCTGTAAACACAGCAAGTCATTAAAAAGATATTAGTTGAACTGGGAAGGTCCATCAGACTGTATTGATCAGGGCTAGGCAGAGAGAGAGAGTCTGTGCAGGACAACGCAGAAGAAGATTTGGGAGCGGCGCAGTTTAGTGCTAATTAAATAGAAAACGCAGCAATTTATTCAAATGATGATGGATTTGGAAGGCCGACAATCCAAACAAGGTCAATTATTGTGTTTGTTTTTAAAAATAGATTTGCATGTGCTGTTTATGGACACGCATCAACAATTGTGGAAAGGGGCCGCGCATGGGCAATTTATAAGAAGGATTTGGAAATGATTGGAGTCTATAAAAATGAATCGCCAATGCTGTCCTCTCTAGTTGGGATCCATAAAACTAGGGGATGCACTATTTCGGATCCTTCATGAAAAGATTCAACCAAACACTGAATCCGGATGGGAAGGGAAAAAGGGAAAAAACATTTTTTATTTCCTTTTTTTTTGACAAAAACTTGTGCAATTTTGCTTCCCATCCCTAATTTGCATATGTAAATTAGGATTCAGATTCGGTTGAGATGAATCCTAATCCTGCTGGAAAAGTCTAAATCCCAAACCGAATCCTGGATTCAGTGAATCCCTACATAAAACAGTCCAGCAGAAAGAGGCGGCCGATCCTCTACCTTCGTGCACCAGGTGTCGTTACTCTAATTTACTAAGGGTGTGCGAGAGCCATAGTTGAACTATCCCTACATAAAACACACATTTATTAGGAACCCCTATTTCACCTTGTTCAGAGAGGAGATCTGAGAACAAATTTGATCTATATAAAATGAATCTCTAACCCAACTTATGGTCCTGCATGGTATAGGACCTTTTTTTTTTTACCCGTGAGTAACATTCAAATAGGAATAAAAGTTGGAGCCCAACACAAGCTGTAACTGACTATTGGTAGCCCCTATATGGACAGCCAGTCTACAATTGGCTCTGTTTAGCAGTACAGATGTTTTTTTTTATGTAACCAAACTTGACCTCAAACCAGGAATTCAAATTTAAGCACCTGCTTTGAAGCCATCAAAGGGGATGGTGAGTCTTTGGTTGGGGACCACTGCATCTACAGTACATGGGATCCATCAAACATTTAGTTATCTTGAATTAATTATATACGGATCCATAAAAAAACTCATTTTAAGAATGTCATGCAAGTCAGACACAGGTTAAGGTGGCCATACACGGGCAGATAAAGCTGCCGATATCGGTCGTTTGGACCGATTTGACAGCTTATCTGCCCGTGTATGGGGGCTTCCGACGGGTCTTCCCGATCGATATCTGGCCACGATATAGATCCGGAAGGTTGGATTTTTACCCGACCGACCCGTCGGAGCCGCTTGGTGCATCGTAATTCGATCGTTCGGCCATACGTCCGAACGTTCGAATTACCCCCGATATAGCCATGCCGTTAGTGGCATATCGGGGAAAGATCCGCTCGTTTGGCGATGTCGCCAAACGAGCGGATCTTTGAGTCTATGGCCACCTTTAGGCTGGCAAAACACCTTTTCCCAGTGGGGGGTGAGCCAGACCCTGCCTATGGCCATTCCCGCCCTTCACATCGGCGCACAGCAACTTCTATATTCCTCTGGCCACCTGCCGCCATTCATTTACTTGCACTTTCCCTCTGTTGACATCAAACATGGCGGGTCAGGCAATGCTATACACGTAATGATCGAAGAATTTGGCGGCACACTAGCAGTCGCAATCAAGGTGAAAAATGTATTTAGCCCTCCAAAATGTAAGGCAGGCGATGTTTGGGACCCCTTTTTTAATACACGTAATGATGACGCGGCGGATTAGGCTTGAGGGTCTTCTTGTTGACCAGTGCCTCACTACAACTACTACTACATCGTTCTGTTCGGTGAACATATAGAGTCCATAAAAAAATGAATACAGCATCCTGATATTGTCCAGTTTGGTGGAAGATGCATCTAGTTGGGATCCATCAAATCTATATTAATCAGGTACCCCTATATTGCCCTGTTCATTGAGGGATCCATCTATTAGACAGGAAACCACAAAGTGTCCAGTTTAGAGTTAGATCCATCTAGTACAAATTAGACAGCAATCTAAACGAGATCAAAAAAGGAATTAAAAACGAGATCCCTAGAAGTGTCCAATATACCGTTGGATCCATCTAGAACAAATTAGATCCCAACTAGATCCCAAACGTTGTTTGGTAAAGGATCTATGCTAGGTTGAAATTCAAGCTTCAAATATTTTACTTATATTTAAAAAACAACAACAAAAAAAGTCTTTCTTGCATTAGTAGAAGCCATAAAGAAGCAAGATATTAGTGTAGTGTTAAATGTTTAGCCCCAATGTGTCCGTTCCGAGCTCCAGCATTGGCTCACTAGTACAAAAGGAAAAAGGTAATGTTGATGAGGCTTTTCTAATGGAAAAAAGGGACTTAGGAGAGCCCCCCCCAACCCATCCGAGACAAAAGATCTGCAAATGTTTTCAATGGATTTACTCAATGAAGGGTACATTTTCCAAAGTCTTTTAAAAAAAAAAAAAATCTAAGAGTAAATGCTGAATGTTTGGCTGAAAAGCGGAGCTGGGGAAAATGAGGGTTTGTTTGCTGGGATCAAATTTAATTAGCTTAGTACAACCCTTAGAAGACAAAGGAGTCTCAATCTGTACCCAATCTAAAGCTCGTTTTGTAAGGCAGGCCTTCTGCAAAAAGTCAAAAGAGGGACATGGAAAGAAAGGGGGAAAAAAAAGATACTCAGGATCCAAGGGAGAAGGGCGGGGGGCTGCAGGTGACTGGCACGCGTGAAAACAAGAGTCTCCTATTTGGCACAAGGCTCTATTGAAAGAAAAATTGAAACAAATGGAGTTTCCCTCAGGTTCTCCCTATTTAAAGCATCTGATGGAGAATGGGTTGAAGAGGCTGAAAAGGGGGAAACGCACTGATAAAGCAAACAGAAGCCATTAAGAAGGCACGGGAGCAAAAGGCTGGAACACTGCTGGGGCAGGATTTGCTTATGGGATTGTGCCCAAATGGTACCTGAAAAAGCAAGGGAGATCTCATATATTGTTATAGAGGCTCCAGAATGCTCTAAATATGATGTAGAGCTTCTAATTGCTACACTGATCACACTATAATCTTAAATCGAATATAAGCTTTCATATTGCAGACATACAGATGGACGGAAATCCTTATCAAGCGAGAGACGGGGCTGTTTCTTCTTCTTCTTACAGATGCTGCCACCAGACTTTATGGGAATTTTCTAACTATATATGTATGAAATCTATTTGTTTCCGCCCCCCCAACGACATGACAATTAGGCATTATTACGCCGTCTTTAGACACAGTTCATTATGCCTTTATAGTACATTGCAAGGCTATGTATATCAATGAAAGGGAAACTCTTTCATCCCAGGGCTAAAGTCCCTGCTAATGATTAGTTCACCATCTGAAAGCACAAGCAAAAGATTTAATGGGCCATAAACGATAAATTAGCTCCGTACAATAGAGAATATTGCAACATACTGTTCCTCATCTCTACAGCTGTTACAGTAGCACTGACAACTGTTTCCATGAAGGCCACAAAAAGTTGAACCAAAAAAACAAAACAACTCCCTCTGCTATGAAAATATTGCCAGACCTATGTAATGATATAAGATGTTATTTCCGCATGTAGTTTGTGACCAGCCTTGGTGTCCAAAATATATACAATGTAGTGTGCTTGCTGGTAGGCACCACATCTTTTTTTTAATTTTGGGCTCCCTTGACCATTTATGGAGCCTTGGCCTCATCGAACTACTATCTTGGGCTCTACTATGATCCCATTAGCTTGGACAGAACCATTGGGCCATGAAACATTTTTGATATGGCTTCACTAAACTGGGGAATGAGCAACGTTTCTCTTAATTAACAAATTTATATAGGAGCTTGACCATTGAGAAGGTTGAGGTTGAGGAGTAAAACACGCATAAGACAGAAGGAGAACGCCAAAGGGAAGTAGAAGAAACAACCATATTCTCCTGGTTTTTGGTTTCAGACAGTCCAAGACATATTGTAACTGGTCTGATGGAGTGAAATCTAAACTAAAGGGTGATCTCATAACAGCCTGACTTTGGGTCACTCCCTGTAGGGTTTAGGCATTGTTTTGGTGATTACGATGACGACGATGATACACTCACGTGTGCACAGTCCCCACATGTCCAGGCTCTGGTGCACAGAAGCTTAATATCTCTAAATGAATGGGAGCTACAAGGAACCCTGCAGATCCCAGTGTATCCAGCAGTGCCCCTGACAAGTGACTTGACAATCAGGACAAAAGGAAGGGACGAAATAATCTTCTGAGGGCAGACACCTGCAGTATGGCACAGCTTGGATTAAACAGAGTTCGACAATGGACTAATCACAAGGGCTCCTCTAATGAGAGTCCAATAGGATTTCCATCCAGGGTCTTAGAGAGAAAACTACAGCTAAGATTCAAGTAGAATCTACATGAAAGAGCTTGAAAGGGAACCCAACCCTATGTCAACAAGCAAGCTTTGTGGGGTGTAACTAGAGGTCAATGTCCTAGGCCGTACGGTGGAGTTGCAGCAGGTAGAATGGGGAAAGAAGCAACTTCAGATATCAGGGGGGTTGGATGTAATTATAAAGAGTAAACATGATAGTGTGTATTGCCCAACTAAAGACAACCATGTCATTATAAAATAATGAAAAAACATATATAAGGTTGTACAACACTTTACGATGGTGACGCCTTTTCCCTTCACGTTAGGCACAACGGCTCTGGGAAGCATCTAATGCTAGCGCCACGGAGGCGCCAAATGCCATTCTAATGGCTGCAAGTAGATATAAGTAAAGCATACTGGGGTTTAGTAACATCCAGTCTCCACCCCGCCCTTTGATAAAAGCTCGAGTCCTAATAAGTGATTTCTATAATTCATAGTATGGGAATACCACAGGGGAAACATTGCTTAACTGTACTTACAGATATATTTAAGAGATTGCATCCGCCTGCATATTCTTAGGCATTTATGACTTTGGCACAATTTGCAATGCTCAGTCTTCAATTACAGGACACCTCAGAGTTCATTATCGCTCAATTACTCCCTCTCAACCATGCCAAATGTGATTCTGGCACAGAGCTTGGAAGATAAATTAGAAGCAAAAGCTTGCTGTAATTCTCCACTCTCAATTCCCATTCCAATACTCCGCATTAAAGGCCTGTCTCAGCAACTCCAGTCTGTCAGGGGCTCTCTCGTCATCCAGCACTCGCCTTAGAGACGGGTATCGCCTATGTTGTTTTTATTCTTTAATATCCAGATATCAATCAGAGTCTGGTCCTACAACCTGCAAGATAATGATATGATTAGATAATGTCTAAATATCGCGCTCAAATTGATTTCCGATAATAAAGATAATGGACAATAATGAAGGCCTCGTGTCAGGCCTTTTTCCCCCGAATAAGCTTTGGAAGGTGCTTTTTTAAAGACAAGAAAACCCAAACAAGAGGAGGGGAGGGGGTTTTGGCTTATTGTAGAAGTGATTCAAAGGACGTAGACTTCTGCAAGAAATAAATACAGGTGAAAGAGTTGGCTTAGAAGAATAGGTGGTCAACTCTTGGCTTGCTTAGAGTGGTCTCAAAAGCTTACACCAACAAGTCATGTTTTCTCAATATCGACCAAGCAGCACATGAAGTTAATGATAATATTAGGCCATTGCTATTGTTATCAATCAACTTACTCACCGACTGTTGGCGAGGAACCACTACGTTGACTCTTGTAGTCCGTAGAACATTCCCGAGCCTATAGAGCTCAAACTGAAATGTAGAACTACTGAAAATCTCCCCAGAGTCTACTGACTAATGACAGAGGACAGCCATGGATCCCAAGTGATTAATGAATTAAAAAGGTGACATCATAGCTGCGGCCTATGATCTCATTCCAATTACCAAAAATTAAAGTCATTAGCAAACACAGGCCAAGAGATTAAGTAGATCCTTTGCACCGACGGCTTTTTATACGTTTCCAAGCTCAACGTTTTCAACGTCAAAGAGGCCAACGACTGCAGGGGGGACCAGTACATGTGAAGTGACACCAATCAAGCAGAGTAAGGATTGGAAAGCATATGTAGCCAGCTTTAATAGCGGACGTAGAGTCCCCCTTTACTTACCTGGAGTCCTGGTACATGGAATACAGGACAACCCACAACCAACCGCCGAATATGGCAAAATATACTGCTAACATGGGTCCTTGCTGGATTAAAGTGGACCTGGAACCCAGACATAAAAAGCTGTATAATAAAAATCCTTTTCAAATTGAACATGAAATCCACATTATTTTTTTCACTAAAACATCTATACCTGTTATAAACGCATTTAAAAAAAATCTCAGCTGTCCATCAAATATTGCCTCTATGCCTTAGGCATAAATGTGGGGCCAGTAATTACTTTCCCTTCTGCACTTTATAGATGTCACTACACTCCCCAACATTCCCCCTCCTTCCTGAACATCTAATTTTGTAGCCAATGCATGTGCATCAGGTCCTCCATTCTGGTGCATAAAAAAGATTTTGGGAAAAAATGCGAAGTTTTCTTTAATAGGTGTTTACAAAATAGCTGCTGCCTGCTTGCTGTGATTGTGAATTCCAAAACTCAAAGAAACAAGATTAAAATAATTTATATAGTGTAAGCAAAGTTTATTTGGCTCGACTAACATCATATTATAGGATTTGGAATTATTTCTGAGGATGAGAGGTCCCCTTTAATGATTAGGTATCTGCTCAATGTTCCCCTTCTGAAGATATGGAGGAACACACAAACAGAATGGGAATTCCTGCTACGGAAATGTAGTGTGCTGGACACTGGGACCGAGCCAAACTTGGGTCCAGATGAGGGGCGCCATATATGAAAAGCTGGCCACACTTTCAGCCCCTTTAGCAGCGTATCTGCCCATGTATGAGCCCTCCCTGACTTATATCTGGCCAAGAATACATTAGATTAGAAAGCTGATGTAGCCTTCTCCCGATGGCCTGTATTGCGATCGTTGGCGCAAAGGAAAAATTACCAGATCAGCACAATATGGCCCAGTATATAAGGGAGAAAGGCAAAGAACTGCTCAATTGGAGACCTTGTTATCGGGTGTCTGATGACCTCAACAAGTGAGCAGATCTTTAGGTTTATGGCCAGCTTAAAGGGATACAGTCATGGGAATTTTTTTTTTTTTTTTTCCCAAAACGCATCAGTTAATAGTGCTACTCTAGCAGAATTCACATGACTTGGGGCAGCTGGGAAATTGACAATATGTCTAGCCCCATGTCAGATTTCAAATTTGAATATAAAAATATCTGTTTGCTCTTTTGAGAAATGGATTTCAGTGCAAAATTCTGCTGGAGCAGCACTATTAACGGATTCATTTTGGAAAAAAAAATTTTTTCCCATGACAGTATCCCTTTTCAAGAAAATCTTCAAATTGCACTCAGGGGCCCAGCTCAGTTGCTGTTGGCTCCTTCCCCTCTATTGCGTACGTCTCAAACCTTTTTTTTTATACCACTGTGCCACATTCAAACGTGAAAAGAGTTGGGGAGCAACACAAGCATGAAAAAAGTTCCAGGGCCGGTACAAATTAATGGCTGTGATTGGCTACTGGTAGCCCCTATGTGGACAGGCAGCCTACAGTAGACTGTTTGGCTGTACATCTGTTTTTTATGCAACCAAAACTTGCCTCCAAGTCTGGAATTCAAAAATAAGCCCCTGCTTTGAGGATATTGGGAGCAAAATCCAAGGGGTTGGTGAGCAATATGTTAAAGAGCCACTGGTTGGGGGCCACTGCTCTATTGCTTTGCCCTCGGTGTGGCTAAATATAGCAGCTTAGATGCGCCTGTAAGGAAACTTTTAAAAAAAAAAAAAAAAAAAATGGAGAATTCAGACTAGGGAGATTTTGATCCACAAGAAGTCTTGCAGCATTTTTATTATATAGAGTGTAAAATGCAATTGTCAGATGAACAATATCTCTCTGTAACATACTCAATATCATCCAATCGTGATTTTAATAGTTAAACATTTTTTAGGCATAGAAGAAAATAATAAGTCATAATTTTCCCTCCCACCCCCGAAAAAAAGAACAAACAATATGGAGAGGAAAACCCCCCCCCCCCCAAAAAACGGAATGTTCCCGTGGATTAAATTTAAAAACACTCAAAAAATTAGCTTGAATTCCGTTTCTCATTAAAAAAAAAAAAATCTGTACAAGGAAAAAAAAACTACAAACATTCAAAATCATTTCCCTTTTATTAAATCAAAAAAAAACTTTTTTTTAGCACATACTGCGGTTAATAGCTTTTATTTATCATCTATGGTAAATCTGACAATTAGATAAGAAAATATTTAAAACAAAGACAAAAAGGAAAAAAAACAAAAACAAAACCCTGGAGTTAAAAAATAGTTATTACGATTCTTTTTTTTTTTTTAAACTTCATACTGTTAAATGTTCCACAGTGTTTGCATTAAAGATTCTAACAGTTTGATTTATTCATATTAAAAATAATAGTATTTATATTTCTGACAGCACAAAAAAAAAAAAAAAATTTCGTTTTTCCTGTTATTATATAGCTTGGATGTCTGATATACAGAGGCAACAGAATAACTGATAAACATCGCTTTATAAAATGCACCCAATGCCCTGCCAGAGAGAGATCTGACGCACTCCGCAATGGGTTAATCGCCTCTCTGGCAGGTAAAGGGTTAACAATCATTGTTTTTTTTATATTAACCCTTCAAAACCCTAGGTATTATACAAAGCCTACAAAATATCACCCTGCTCCCCGTCCCATTTTTATCCCCCCACCCGACACAATACTTGTCTCAAGAAATAGTTTCAAATATTCGTATGAAACAGGATTTGTTAACACGGATTTTCGTTGAAAAAAAAAAAAAAAAAAAAATGCAATAAAATCAAATACAGTCATAATACCAGAAAAAAAAATTAGACGTAAAACACTTAATGAATTTACAGTTAAGAATATTTAAATACACTTTTTTAAAAAAAAATTTTTTAGGAGCTGTGTACATAATTCTTTAAATTAATTTTTATCATTGTGATAAGACCTCCAAACTGTATTGTCCAAGAAGACAAAAATGCTACACAAAATAATATAAGCCCAGAAAAAAAAACAAAAAAAAACTTGAGACAAATATGTTGCAATATCAGCACCGTGGGGGAAGCAGGGGGTTACGAAGTGAAGATTTTTTTTCTATTTTTTTTTTTTTTAAATTAATTCCGTTTCAAAAAAAAAAAAAAAAAAAAAAAAGAATTCATGTTAACACTTTTTTTCAAGGGTAGGAAAAACAAAAAAACAAAAAATTATCCCAAAATAAAAGACGCCGAGTACAATGATCTCTTTAGTATATTATAGAATCCTGATGCTTAGCAAAGTTCAGTAAAGATTTAACCCTAGGACTAGTGTTTTATAAACATACGTCTTCGTCAAAACATCTAGAGACCTGTTACAAATTAAGGTTCTTCTTCTGCATTGATTCCGAGGAAAACGAAGGAAAAATTTTTTTTAAAAAAACAACCAAAAAATCTTGCAATCAACTGGACAATTGTTCTACTGCTCCTGAAACAAAAAAGGAATTTGGTTAATGGAGTGGCCAAGAAACAGAAACTGGAGGGTCATGCAAATTGCCAATATCAAACTGCCATTCGGTAAAATATCTCTGCACCAAAACTGCTCAGTGTGTTCCATAAACACGGGGAGGCCTATTTATTAAAGGGATACTGTCATGGGAAAAATTTTTTTCCAAAATGAATCAGTTAATAGTGCTGCTCCAGCAGAATTCTGCACTGAAATCCATTTCTCAAAAGAGCAAACAGATTTTTTTATATTCAATTTTGAAATCTGACATGGGGCTAGACATATTGTAGATTTCCCAGCTGCCCCAAGTCATGTGACTTGTGCTCTGATAAACTTCAATCACTCTTTACTGCTGTACTGCAAGTTGGAGTGATATCACCCCCCTCCCTTTCCCCCCCAGCAGCCAAACAAAAGAACAATGGGAAGGTAACCAGATAGCTCCCTAACACAAGATAACAGCTCTCAATAGTAAAAATCCATGTCCCACTGAGACACACTGTTACATTGAGAAGGAAAAACAGCAGCCTGCCAGAAAGCATTTCTCTCCTAAAGTGCAGGCACAAGTCACATGACTTGGGGCAACTGGGAAATTGACAAAATGTCTAGCCCCATGTCAGATTTCAAAATTGAATATAAAAAAATCTGTTTGCTCTTTTGAGAAATGGATTTCAGTGCAGAATTCTGCTGGAGCAATACTATTAACTGATTCATTTTGAAAAAAATTTTTTCCCATGACAGTATCCCTTTAAGGTCGACTTTTAAATTCATGTGAATTATTTTTTTTTAATTCGAATATACTCACAATTCGACTGGAAGGTTATTTCTGAAAAAATTAGAATGTCTAATATTCGAATGTTTCCGACCAGAAAATTTGATTCGTATGAAAGTTTTTCTCCAGAGAAAAAAAACCTCGAATGTCAGGAAGGCTATTAACATCTCCAAATGCTCAACGAACCTTTGACTTGTACATGAACTTGGCAGGCAAATTTGAATTTGGACTTTTTCCCATGGTCGAGGTGTGTTAAATTTACATTCGAACAGGGGGATTAAAATTAGAATGCGTGAATTTTGAAACTCGAAAATTCAAATTCGAATTTAGTATTCGACCCTTGATTAAATCTGCCCCTGAAAGTTCGGCAGTTATAAAAATCAGAACTGAAATGCTATGGAAACAGTTCTGAATCCGAGGTTTCACCGAGGTTCAACAATCTTGCTCGGTTACTTAAAAATGCGAGAAAACCCCTTTATAGCCTTCATTTTTAGGGAATCTATTAAAAAAAAAAAAAAAAAAAAAAGAAGAAAATCGAAAACGCAACATTTCTGATCTTACCAGGCTTTAGATACCAAACTGGAGTTGGTTTTCAGTTTCAGAAACCTGAATTGAATTTATTTGCCCCACGAATCTTAAATTATGGCAAAAAGTCAAATTTGAATGATGGTAAATCTGCCCTAAGTGAATGGAAAGGCTACACAAGAACATCATAACGTGGGGAACTTTTTCCCCCTACCAATTATTTGGAATATCTGTAAGTAAATGTGTTCATTGATACCCATTTCCCCCATTTGGAGTAACATCAGTCAGGATTATAGTCTAAGTATGGAGTAGAAATTTCTGGGAAATAGAAAAGCCTGGTAAAATTCTTCAGAAATTAGCAGACCGATCCAAAATAAGCATTTTTTTGGAAAGATTTTTAAAGTCCTAGTAATGGGCTGTAAATATAGTTTGACAAGATCGGAGGGGTGAACGATAAGAAGAAGAGAGATGGAAGTAACGTGTCCCCCTTTAGACGCCCAACCTTAAAGCTCACTCACCTGGTTGTGGGATTGAGTCTGCCCCAGTGACTGGCCATAATAAGCGGCCTGTTGCCTATAATACTCCGCCCATGCCATTGTATAGTCTGGTTGTGAACTTGCCTGGGAAGGGGCGTTGGCAGCCTGGTCTGAAGAAGGCAGGAAAGAACCGTTATTCACAAGTAACCCCACAACTTGGCGCTAAGTAAGGTGCATCTGACAAAGAGAAGTGGGCAAAACCTTGGCTATGGACTAGCAATAGCCGTGCAACTTGATAGTAAGACTTACTCTGCTTCTTGTAATACTCTTCCCAGGCCTTGCTGTAATCGGGCTGTGCATTTTGCTGCTGGCTTTGCTGACCTGCCAATAGAAAGATAGTTTTACCCCAACAGCTTGGCCCAGTTCCTCAAACATGGATATTTTGGTAAGCTGGAATGAATAAAGGGGCTGGTGTTTACTGGCCTTCTTGGGGTAGTCGGTAAGGGCAGGGACCTGATGTGGGCTGTGCCTTCTGATGTTCCCTAACTAGTGGGTCTGAATGGTGCACAAGTTCGGGTGTGTGTGTAGAACATCTCATGCTTCCTCCAAACCAATCTGATTGCTTTCAGTGTTCCACCTGCAACCGGCTGAAAAAAAGCTAATCGCTGATTGGTTGCTGCCCAGGTGCAAATCTGCCCAATGTTTATAAATGAGCCCCAGTGTTCTGCGCTGTAAATGACCCCTACAATGACATGGTGCTGACCCAGAGTCACTGCCACTACCTATAACTTATTGATATTACTAATTTAACATACAAAACTAGTTTCGCAGAGTTTTTAATGTTTAATAAAGGACGTCTGTGTTCAAAAGTTACTGCTTGGTTAAGCCAAACAATATTCAACCATGCTTTATTCAAACTGAAGCAGCAGTCCCTGATAAAGGACAGCCCAGTCACGTGACTCAATTATTTTGGACATTAAGGGTCAGGGGGTACACAGGCAGATTCGGGGAGATTAGTCGCCTGGTGACAAATCTGCTCTTCTTCGGGGCAACTAATCTCCTCGAACTGCCTTCGGCCGGCTAGAATCTAAATCACCGGTGGGATGGCACTCCGTGGGCTTTGTTTTCCCGAAGTCGCCTGAAGTATCCTAGTGAGGCAACTTCGGAAAATGAACCGCCATCCCACTGGCGATTTAGATTCTAGCCTGTGGGGAGGCAGTTTGGGGAGATAAGTCGCCCCGAAGAAGAGGAGATTTGTCACCGGGTGACTAAATCTCCCCGAATCTACCTGTGTGCCCTGATTCGGCCATGATTTTTATGATGTAGTTTTTATTTCTAAATGACACTGTTTACACTGCAAATAATTCACTCTACAATATAAAAATTCCTTCATGAACCATTGTTCTGTTGTTAGGCTGCTGGGGGGGAGGGAGGGGCGATATCACAGTACAGCAGTAAAGAGTGATTGAAGTTTATCAGAGCACAAGTCACATGACTTGGGGCAGCTGGGAAACTGACAATATGTCTAGCCCCATGTCAGATTTCAAAATGAAATATAAAAAAATCTGTTTGCTCTTTTGAGAAACGGATTTCAGTGCAGAATTCTGCTGGAGCAGCACTATTAACTGATGCGTTTGGGAAAAAAAAAAAAACTTTTCCCATGACAGTATCCCTAAATGTTAAGCGGCTCAGCAGAACCCAAAGAGCTAAGAGTTAAAAGGACCAGTAACAGCACAAAACAATCCTTTAGTATGCTACGAAAAAAAGACGCCAGCGCGTATTAAAAATGTAAAAATCGTTAAGTCTCTTAAGAAATAACTAAGCGAAACTCCTCTTCAGAAACCGTGACGATCCATCGTGCGGCGCTCGATTTCTCCTCCCTGGCTATCTCCTATAAGGAAGGCAGTGAGGAGAAATGGAGCGCCGCACGATCGATCGCCTTTTCTGAAGTCTTGATAAAGACTTAGCGACGTTAAAATTGAATATGTGTTGGTGTTTTTTTTTTCGTAGCATACGAAAGAATTTTAAAAATTTATTTTTTGCCGTTACTGGTCCCTTAAGCATGCTGATAAGGAATGACGGCTGGATAGGGCGCGCCAGGACTTGACCAATGCACCCAGTCAGACCGCTGTCCCCTTAGTGAATAGCTGTAGGGTCACACAAAGTGCCCACCTGCTAATTCACACAAAGGAAAAAAACAGACCTACATGAATGGCCTTTCTTCTGAGAGTCATTGAGGGACACGCCAATTAATGGACTGCAAGCCGGCATGTTTTACCTCATTGGACACTTTATTTAGGCGCTGAAAGGGAGGGAGGTGTAGAGGAGGCAATAAAATCAAAATGTTTAGATCACTCATTATGATGGGAGTGGGCGGAGGATGGATTCGCTGAATTTGTTTCCCATTTGGCCTGCGAGTGCTTACAGACACTCTTTCTTTCGCTGGTTGCATACAATTAGATCTATTTAACAATAATGAGGGGGACTGCATTGTGCCTTTCACTGCAAGCCAAGAAAAAGGCACCTAGTCCCTCACAAAGACCATATGTCTCTAACCTGGGCCATTATATCCTTTTCATTCTAGGACAGTGATATATAACCTCTGTGATCTAACTACAACTCCCAGTAACCACCCAAAGCCCAGGGAGAGGTGTAGTCCATTTAAAGTCGGTTACATAAAAAAAAAATAAAATAAAAAAATATTTCTAACTTATAGAGGCACATTTATCAAGGGTCGAATTTCGAATTCGCATGAATTAGGTTTTAACCAAAATTCTAAGATTTATTAAAAAATGGAATAGGTAAAATTGGGATGAATTTTACCGACCTGAAAACTCGAATCAAGTTTTCAGAAAGAAACTCTGTCAGGAAGGCTGCAAAACTGGTCGCTGAACCTCCCCCATTGACTTAAACATGAATTCGGCAGGTTTCAAGTGGCGAATAGTTGAATTCGAATTCTTACAGGGACAGACTTTGAGAAATCTCAAAAATCTAATTCGATTTTTTTTTTTTTTTTTTTTTTTTTTTTTTTTTAAAAGATTTGATTTTGGATAATTTCTAGACGAATGACAGTTCTGACTATAAAAGAAAAAAATGTGAATTTTCAATCAGACCCTTAATATATCTGCCCCATAATTTTAGTATCTGCCCTCAATAAAGGGGTAGGCTGCAATATTGTTCATTACCTTAGATTAGGATCAATTAAATGGACCAAAGATTGAGAGCAGTACAGGGAAATGGCTTGAAAAAGCCAGCAGGGCCATTTATACTTTTAATGAAAAAAGAAAGTGTTTTCTACTCACCTTGGAGCTGCTGTGCAGTTTGCTGCCATGCCTGGTAAGTGCTACCCCAACCCGGTGTTACAAAAGCTTGAGGACCACTGTATAAGGAGAGGGAAAGAAATCAGTCAGAACTGGTAACTGCAACGTGAGTCTCTTGAACTTCTTTTCAGCGCCCATGAGGCGACTGGAAAACAACTAGGGATGCACCGAATCCACTATTTTGGATTTGCCCGAATCCTTCGCAAAAGATTCGGCTGAATACCAAACCAAATTCGAATTTGTATATGCAAATTAGGGGTGGGAAGGGGAAAACATTTTACGTCCTTGTTTTGTGACAAAGTCATGGGGTTTCCCTCCCCACGCTTAATTTGCATATGCAAATTAGGATTCGGTTGGGCAGAAGGATTTGGGTGAATCCAAATCCTGTTGAAAAAGGCCGAATCCCAAACCAAATCCTGTATTCGGTGCATCCCTAAGAATGACCAACAATGTGTGAGATGCATCTTACCTACACTACCAGGTGAGTTCCAACAGTGGGGCAGATTCACTAAAGGGCGAATTTGCACCAGCGACCGCTTCGTGCCACTGTGCCAGGCACAAATTTATTACCACTACGCTAATTCACTGAAGTTTTGTCTCAGCAGCCGAACACTGGTGAATTCTCGCTAGCATCACTTCGGCTGTGCGAGCATTTCACAGCAAATTTTCTTTAGCATTCATCTGTGCCTAGCGAAACGTCTTAAGGTGGCCATACACGGGCCGATAAAAGCTGCCGACAGACCAAGTCGGCAGCTTATTGGCCCGTGTATGGGGGGCCCCCGACGGGCTTCCCCGATCGAGATCTGGCCGAAAGTCGGCCAGATCTCGATCGGATGGGGTTAAAATCCCGTCGGATCGCGGCCGCATCTGTTCGTTGATGCGGTCCCGCGATCCGACCGCCCGTTTGGCGAACGCTAGGATCCGATCGTTGGGCCCTAGGGCCCACGATCGGATCAGCCCGATATTGCCCACCTCAAGGTGGGCATATCGGAGGGAGATCCGCTCGTTTGGCGACATCGCCAAACGAGCGGATCTATCCGTGTATGGCCACCTTTACTCTTAGGTTAATTTGAATAGGGCGGGTACCCAAAAGTCGTAAGGACGTCTTTATTAGTAATGTTAGTGCAAATGTTTGAAGTGGCCACTTTTTCCAAACATGTCCAGTGAGTCATAATAAAGACAGAAGAGATCCGCTAATGCCTTAAGCTGGCCATAGACCCAAAGATCCGATCATACGAATACTCGATTCGTATATTTTTCAGACCATGTGTGGAGTGTCCTGACATTTTTCTTTCCACGTAGATCGGTCGATCGGCCAGGTTAAAATATTTGTTAGCTACGGATAAGATCTCTGTATGTATTGCCGATATGATTATTTTCAGTGGGAGACTGTTAGCAGCTTTGTTGGACATAACTTACGTACGATTGCGGTCAGGGGCAGAACATCGAACATAGTTTGGACTTTTGAAGGCAATGCCGCTTTAAAAAGAAAAGTTGCCAGTGTTTTTTTTAGAACTTTAATGCATTTTGAGCAGACATGATATGATGTCACCGACGTAAGATTGAGGAGGATGTAGCTTTGTTTTATCATTTCTCCTGGTCTGTGGTGGTGAAGTAAACTCTGGCGAAAGAGGTTATGTTCTGTAAAATTTGCGGAGTTACGAATGGCGATACAGTGCTAAGGAACGCCAACGTCGGTCTCTCTCACCTGTTAGTAAATTGGCCATGTCCCTGCAGATGGGATTTCTGGCGGATTTTCCATGCGTCAGCCACTTCGCCCCTTAGTGAATCTGCACCAATATTCCAGTTGCAACTTCCAGCTCTATCAGGTCTTTCCCCAACAATAATTCTGCCTAGCTTGTATGCAATAATGTTCCACTTGTTAGCCATAATGTTACTGTTCTGTTTAAATATGATTTATGTTTACCCCGAGACGTTGCAAAGCAATAAACACGTTCTATGATGAGACGAGAACAACTTACTTTTGATGAGGTGTAGCATGAGCCTGACTGAAAGCACTCTGACCGAAGCTGCTGGGGCCACCTATTGTAGGACCCTAGGGGAAAAAAAACAAAACAAAAAAATAAGTCTCCCATAGCAACCGACAAGCAGATAACATATAATGATCACCTTGGTTGCCACAGGTTACTAGACCCGGGGCAAATTTTGTAACATATTCAATGGAAACCAGAATTCCCAACCCCCCGAATAACTTACCCCAACTTTCTCATCAATGAGATGCCTAGCCAGCTCGATCTGTTGGGGGACACCCCGGATGGTAAATATCCGGACACCCGGGTCTGTGATGGGAGGGGGGTTTCTCTGCAGCTCCACGTGAGCCCCTGACTGCTGGTTTATATTTTTGATATTTTCACCGCCTGTTGGACAAGGGGAAGGAAGAGCGCGAGTGAGAATCTTCGGGCAAGGTTAGTAAGCAGAGAAAATATTGAAGTGCAGACTAATACACGAGATGTGACATACAGAGGTCAATGTAAACAGCAATTAGTAGAGTTCATAGCAAGAATAATTGATTTGAGCGTGACCTCTCGTCAATACCTCTTCTCCTCCCACCGTAGCACAAAACAACAAGGCCCAACACTGGG
This sequence comes from Xenopus laevis, assembly GCF_017654675.1. Classification (NCBI taxonomy): domain Eukaryota; kingdom Metazoa; phylum Chordata; class Amphibia; order Anura; family Pipidae; genus Xenopus; species Xenopus laevis. Next base: position 8,911,674 of record NC_054385.1, read on the forward strand.
AGATACTATAGGGATGAAACAGCAGGGGGCAGATTCTTATGTAGGAAATCAAGGGCCCCTGCTTCCTAACCAACATGTCTTAATAGGCACAATGCTATTAGCTGTACAGGTATGGGACCTATTATCCAGAAAGCTTGGGACCTGGGGTTTTCCAGATAATGTATCTTTCCATAATTTGGAACTGTATACCTTAAGTCTACTAGAAAATCCATATCCAAAGAAAATCCAACATTAAATAAACCCAATAGGCTGGTTTTGCTTCCAGTTAGGATTAATTTTATCTTAGTTTGGATCAAGTACAAGCTACTGTTTTATTATTACAGGAATGAGACCCGTTATCCAGAATGTTCAGGAGCTGGGGTCTTCCAGATAATGGATCTTTCCATAATTTGGAACTTTATACCTTAAATCTACTAGAAAATCCATATAAACATTAAATAAACCCAATAGGCTGATTTTGCTTTCAGTTAGAATTAATTATATCTTAGTTTGGATCAACTACAAGCTACTGTTTTATTATTACAGAGGGAAAAAAATTAATCATTTTTAAAAATTTTAATTATTTCGTGGGAGACATCCTTTCCGTAATACAGAGCTTTCAGGAAAACGGGTTTCCGAATAACGGGATCCCTGTACTGGGTTGTATTTAGTTCCTACTAAATGAGCTTTTTATTGGTCCTATTAAGCGATAAACGACACAAAAGTGCTAGCTATCGTTTACTTATAAATTAACTTTTAGTAGGATGTAGAGAGGGATATTCTGAGACAATTTGCAATTGGTTTTCATTTTTTATTATTTGTGGTTTTTGACTTATTTAGCTTTTTGTTCAGCAGCTCTGCAGTTTGCAGTGTCAGCAGTCTGGTTGCTATGGTCCAAATAGGTTGCCAACTTTTCTGGATAATAATACTATATTCTTGTAACATACCAGCCATGTGGCAACCTTAGGTCCAAATTAATTACCCTAGCAACCATGCATTGATTTGAATGAGAATATGTAATATTTATAGGGGAGGATCGGAACAGAAAAATGAGTAATAAAAAGTAACAACAACAATAAATTTGTAGCTTTTGTTTTAAGAGGGGGTCAGTGACCCCCTTTTGAAAGTTAGAAAGAGTCAGGAGGAGAAGGCAAATAATTCATAAACTATAAATAATGAAGACCAATTGAAAAGTTGCTTAGAATTGGCCATTCTATAACATACTAAAAGTTAACCTGAAGGAGAACCTCTTCCCGAGCAATGTCCTGCAGAAAAGAGAAACAACGACAGGAAAAAAAAAAAATTTAATTGGCTAATTTTAGCTACAAAACCTGGGAAAGTCTATTATCTAAGCCCCTTGGTGTTTTATCATTGCATCATAGTGGACTCATATGCAATATTATCCAGTAAGATTTCAGTTTTCATTATTTTAACTGCTGATTGGTTGCGGTTATCCTACACTATCCGCAGAAAGGAAAGCAATGTTCAACTTCTGCTCATCCTGTGACCATCAATTCTGAGCGGCACAAAAGAGCTCGGCCGCAGCTACTCCAGCCAATTAAAGGAGAACGGCACACAGCGGGGGGGGACCATGTCCTTACAAAAGAGCCTCTAATTACTTGCCCTATTCACTGCCAAATGGACCTGCAAAGCAATTGACTGAAAAATTCCATGTCAGTTCAGCTCGGGGAGTAAAACAGATATTAAAACGGTTTATAAGGGTGATCAAAGCTGAAGGGCTGTCTGAAGTTGCCAGTGGAGAGATCTTAAAGGATTGGGCATGAATTAAAGAATGTAAAGCAGAGACAAGTTAAAGGTATCTTATTTAGTGAAGAGAGTCTATAACAATCCCCCATTTGTGTTATTATTTCAGACGCCGAATAATGGGGTGGTTAGGGGTAAAATTGCCTCCTCCCCGTTATTCCCCCTGCCAAGAACAATTGTGGATACCATGGGCCCCCCAGCTGGGTGGCAAATCGTAAAGCAATTAATCAAAGCAGCTAAAAGGCAGATTGGACAGGCAGGGACATTGAACCCCCATCTGACAGTGACAACACTGTTTATCATGGAAATGTGAATGGGAAAGGGAAAGGTGACAGGGGGAGGGGTCGCTCCAGAGCAAGCCTGGCTCAAAAACTCTTGCTAACCTAGCCGCTTCAGGGTTAACCTCGTTTTAAGGCTGAACGAGTAATAATAAGTACCATGTGAAAAGCTGGCTGCCACAGCACTAGTGCCTCCGTCATGGTTTGAAGATGCAAAGAGTTTGTTTTCCTGTTATTGGGGGCTGTCAAAAGACTTTACAGGGCTGTTCCATGCATGTACACTAGAGGCATCCTTAAAGGAAAACGATTGTGAAAATGAATTTAATATCAGCTTCATCATACTGAAATAAGACACTTTCTAAATACAATCAATAAAATAGTCTGCATTGTTTCTGCAATATTCAAGTTTATCTTCACTGTCTTTTCTCTTCATTCTCTCTGCATGCAGCAGTTGGGTGTCACATAATCATTGACAGTTATGGTAAGGAAGGACACACAGGCAGATTCAGGGAGATTAGTCGCCCGGCGACAAATCTCTTCTTCGGGGGGACTAATCTCCCCCAACTGCCTGCTGGCGGGAAGGCATGATTAGTTTTCTGAAGTCGCCCAAAGTTTCCGCATGAGGCAACTTCGGAAAACGAATCACGCCGAGTGCCTTCCCGCCGGCGGTTTACATTTTAGCTGGCAGAAAGGCAGTTCGGGGAAATTAGTCGCCCCGAAGAAGAGGAGATTTGTCGCCGGGCGAATAAACTCCCTGAATCAGCCGGTGTGCCCTGACCCTTAGACCCAATATATCTTAAAGGGGGGCACCTTTTGCCTAGAAGACAAATTAGAGCTCACTCTATTAAAATCAACAAACCTGTCTCTCTACATGCCGGATTTGTGCGAGAGGCAGTTATTTTGTTAGATTTTGTTTATACTGGAATCAGTTATTTGAGTGAGCTCTAATACATCTGCTAGGAAAGGGAACCCCTCCTATAAGATATATTGGATCATTCATCTGACACCCAACTGCTGCATGAAGACACAATGAAGAGAAACAGATTCTGAGAGAGGAATAGTGAAGATAAACTTGATTATTTCAGAAACAGAATATTTAATTCTATTTAGAAAGTTTCTTATTTCACTATGCTGAAGCTTATATGAAATGTTCATTTTCGCGATCGTTCCCCTTTAATTCCTTGTTGCTGTACAATGGAAAAGGAAGTCCTTCCAGTCTTTTGCAATGCTCCTAGGCATGACATGGACTATGGCGGTGAACAAGATTCATTAAAGGGGTGGTTAACTTTTAAGGTAACCTTTATTAGGTTATAGAACGGTCAATTCAAAGCAACTTCTCAATTGGTCTCCATTATTTATTTATTATAGTTTTATAGTTATTTGGCTTTTTCTTCTGACTCTTTGCAGATTTCAAATGGGCATCGCTGACTCCCTTCTAAAAAACAAATGCTCTGTAAGGCTACAAATGTATTGTTAGTTACTTGTTATTCTTGATCCTTCTATTCAGGACCTCTCCTATTCATATTGCAGTCTCTTATTCAAATCAATGCATGGTTGCTAGGGGACTTTGGATCCTAGCAACAAGATGGCTGAAATAAAACTAGAGAGCTGCTAAATAAACAGCTAAATAACTCAAAAACCCCAAATAGTAGAGAATGAAAACCAATTGCAAATTGTCTCAGAATCTCACTCTCTACATAATACTAAAAGTTATCTTAAAGGTGAACAACCCCTTTAAGAATACCTAGCATATGGCACATATTGGGTATATAATTAATAGTAAAAGAAATCCAGCAATTACACTGAGCATAGGTTGACAGAAAAAGGGGTGCAGTGAGAATAGCTCAGGATTAATACATCAATGCCCAAAGTGCTCTAACCTTTGCCAATCACCAGTCCGCATTTGTCAGCTGGCACAGTGTATGTGATTTCTTGCATGCTTCCTGGCGTACTGATGCTCCAATCACCGCGACTCCGCCCCCTTCCCCGTGCCAGTGAGAGACCTCCAAATCCGTCACGTTCCTGCAGCATGAGAAGATAAGACAATTCTGATCCAATACTTCATTTGGGAACCCCCCAAGTAAATGGATTATGAATGGCAAACTGGACCAACTTAAAGTGAGTTAAATATCAGAATTTATGGCCTGTGTTTTAAAGGGATAATGTCATGGGAAAATATGTTTTGTTTTTTTTTTAAATAGTGCTGCTCCAACTGCAGTGAAATCTGTTTCTCAAAATAATTTATTTTTTTATATTTAATTTTGAAATCAGACATGGGGCTAGACATATTGTCAATTTCACAGCTGCCCCTAGTAATGTGACTTGTGCTCTGATAAACTTCAGTCACTCTTTACTGCAAGTTGGAGTGATATCAGCCCCCTCCCCCCCAGCAGCCTAACAGCAGAACAATGGGAAGTTAACGAGATAGCATCTCCCTAACACAAGATAACAGCTGCCTGGTAGATCTGATAACAGCAATAGTAAAATCCAGGTCCCACTGAGACACATTCAGTTACATTGAGTAGGAGAAACAACAGCCTGCCAGAAAGCAGTTCCATCCTAAAGCACATGACCAGGCAAAATGACCTGAGATTTCCAATCTGGGTGAAATGCGTCACAAATAGGTAAAGGGTCATTGTCATTAAGAATCAGTGGTATGGATAGTTCTATAGAGATACTGATTGCTACTATGGATACTCACCTGTGCTGTAAGAATAAGTTCGTTGATGATATGAGCAGCATGCTGACACCGGTCAGGGAGGCCCATTATCTGTGCCGCTCGCTCAGGGCTGATCCCATCATCTGCAAGAGGAAAAACACAGGGCATATCATCTAAATGTTTAAGCATGAGAGCAAAGACTACCACAGGCCAAGATACACAAGAAGAGCAACCACCAAATCATATCTGACGCAGACATGGTATTCCTGGCGTTCTAGTATATACGTTATAATAAAGAGGAATCATTCAGGGTGAAAACCTCTCCTTATATAAAGTAAGTTGCTGTCTGGAATAATATTTGCAGATATTGGATAAACACATATGATTAAAGGAGAACTAAAGCAGTAGCTAGAAATGCTGTACATTATGTTTTGTGCTACTGGGGCATCTTTGGAGACACAGATCTTTACTGCTAAAGGGATGTGGTTGCCTTAGGCTGGTACAGAAGCACAAAACAACATTTCTAGCTACTACTTTAGTTTTACTTTCCTTGTCCTTTAATAAGGTGTTTAGGAAACAACAGCTGTCCAGATGTCATGGAAGGGATTGATATGGCATGACAGATAAACGGCAGATAAGTGAAGGCCACGAACCTGGCTTGAACTGAATCCTCACTCCAGCGTCATTCTGAATCTTTTTGATCATTTCACCATTTCTTCCGATTATGATTCCCACAGCGAACCTAGGCACAGACACCTGTTGGAAAACACAAACTGCGCTTAAAGGGGAAGCTTCCTGAAAACAGAACCGATAGTTTCCTTGCAAACTAGAGAGACAGTTTTTTATCACTAGTGTCACCGTTTTACTCCTGTCTGTGGAAGAGAAGGGGATGCAAGTAACCTACCTCTACGCTACCTCCACCAATCCTCGAGCTGAAATCGCTGCGGATGCCTCTGAAGTCAGCCTGGTCTTTTTCTCGGATGATCTCCAGGACCAGATCTCTTGCTTGCTGGAGGAGAAAACAACAGAAAGTGTACTTTAAAAAGGTATAGTGGCACAATAACATTAAAGTGATACGGTCAAGGGAAAACTGGTTTTTTTTTTGTTTTTTTTTTTAATGTAGTTAATAGTAGTTAATAGTGCTGCTGGAGCCTAATTCTGCATTGAAATCAGTTTTTAAAAAAGCAAACAGATTTTTTTCTATTTAATTTTGAAATCGGACATGGGGCTAGACTGGTAGATCTAAGAACAACACTTAATAGTAAAATCCAGGTCCCACTGAGACACATTCAATTACATTGAGTAGGAGAAACAGCCTGCCAGAAAGCAGTTCCATCAGAAAGCACATGACCAGGCAAAATAACCTGAGATGCACCAACACACCAATATTACAACTAAAAAAAAAAAACTTAGTTTCAGGAATGACATTTTATATTGTAGAGTGAATTATTTGCAGTGTAAACAGTGTCATTTAGAAATTAAAATCATGACACAATCCCTTTAATCCTGGAGACAGGAGCGTAAAATGGGTCATGTGTTCTCAAAGAATGTTAAAGGGGTTGTTCACCTTTAAAGTAACTTTTTGTATGACGTAGAGAGTGATATTTGTGGTTTTTGAATTATTTAGCTTTTTATTCAGCAGCTCTCTAGTTTGCAGCAATACGGGTCCAAATTACCAGGCACTGATTTGAATAAGAGACTGGAATATGAATAGACATGAGTAATAAAAAGTAGCACTAACAATACATTTTTAGCCTTTCAGAGCTTTTGTTTTCTAGATGGGGTCAGTGACATCCATTTAAAAGAGTCAGCAGAAGAAGGCAAATAATTCAAAAAGAAAAAACAAAGACCAATTTAAAAGTTGCTTATAATTGGCCATTCTATAGCATACTAAAAGCTAACAATGGTTAACTACCCCCTTTAAGGCTCATTTCCCAGTGAGTGGATCCTCCACTTCCACTTGCCATTTAAATTAAAGGCAAACCATCACTTCCGGTGTAAATGGGGCAGATTTTGGGCTGAAGATGCACACAAGCATGTATTCAGTGTGCACAGGGGACAGATGCTATGGGTTCATATCAAGCCCCCCAGCAGCTGTGGTGTCTACTCCCCCTACTAATACACTCATATTAATCACGAAAAGGCTGAGCCTTCTTACCTGCACTTTGAAAGGGTCACCCGTTATCCTCAGAGGCTTGTCTGCTCCCGTTGGTAAAGGCCCATCTTGGATCATGATCATTTTAACCCCAGTCCTCTCCTGTAAATAACAACATTGCAATAATGCAGAATCGTCTTGCCCACATAGAAAAATCCACTTCTGTAGTTCAATGTCAGATAATAGCTGCAAAATCTGGTGGTGAAGATGGGGGGGGGGGTGCATGTGGAGATGGAATCCAATCAGCACATGTTCAACAGTCGATGCACACTAAAGGGGCAGATTTATCAAGGGTCGGATTGAAAATTCAAATTTGCATTTACCAGTTTTATGGTCAAAACGGTCGAATTCGACTATGGAGTTATTCAAAAAATTTGAATTCAATCTTTGAGATTTATCCTACACTGGCACTTTAAGAACTCAAAGTCAACTATTTGCCACCTAAAACCTGCCAAATTGCTGTTCAATTCAATGGGAGACGTCCAGGGATCAATTTTGAGTTGTTTGCAGCCTTCCTGACATTCGAGTTTTTAAAATCCGAGTTTCGATTCGAGTTTTGGTGTCTATTCTATTCACCAAAGTCTATTCCTGGTGGAAGATTGCCTTCTCTTCAAATACTTGGTTTGAACCGCTCCCTTGCTGAAGACTTGGTGAGTTACTATTTTATGTTGGACTACAACATGTTGTATATTAGTCTATGCACACTTGTCAATTGGATTGGAGAGGGATTGCTTAACTCTAAACCTGAGTCTGGCTTAAGCTCTATGGTAGCAGGTCAGGTATTTGTGCACCCACTGCACTTTAAGATCTGTAATATACATGCGCATAGTACAGGAAACCTGCACCAGGTAAAAAAAAAAAACATCTATTTTGTAGAGCATTCTATAGGTTTTCCCACCTGCTGTGTGGGTATTTTCGGTGTACTCTGGGTTCCCTCCATACTCCAAATTCGATTTAACTGGCCCTAGGGTGCTCGGCTCGAGCAGAGACCAATGTGAATGAGGGATAACCTCTGTAAAGTGCTGCTGTATAATGCTATGTTATATAAAGAACAATAAATGTTTTTTTTTTTTTTAAGAGCACAGACTAATGAAACCGTAATGCACCAAGGCCAGACATTTAAAACATGGAGGTTGCATATTAGCTAAGCATGCTTATCTGACAAACCCACATCCTGAGCAAACTTTGAACTCATTTACTACCTTTCACTTTCTACTGCAGAAAAATACAAAGAAGAAAAAAAAAGTTACAATTAAATTAAAAAGTGCTTAAAATAAGAAAGAAAAACACAGTGGAGTTGAAAGAATTAAGTGCTAATTATAAGCAGCTCAAACTCTGGAAATTAACATCCTACAAAGCCTGCGGCACACTGAGCGTAATTACACGCTACTACCTGCTGCAGAGCAAAACTATTAGCAAAATGAAGTGGATGGGGCTGGCGGGGCGGAAAAGGGGCAGAGATGATGGGCCAGACTTAGATATAAAAGCCCTTGGGTTTAACTCCTTCAGAGACGTAGGAATGAACGTACCTGCAGCTGCTTGATGGTTTCCCCTCCTTTGCCGATGACCAGGCCCACTTTTGAAGCAGGGATGAGGATCTCTTGGACTGTGCTGTTGCTGTCCATGTCATTGTGAAACCCTGGCCCATTCCGACAACGATCCACAATCTGACCCAGGAGCCTCTTCGCCTGACTGCAGAGAGTTATTCAGAATTACCAACTATATCAGAATTATAAGTAATATATAGACAGTGCTGCTTATTGTGTGCCCAGGACATTCCTGTATATTGCAGCAGCCTCTTATGCATAAATATAAACATGCAGAGAAGGAATGTTCTAGGCCCACAATCAGCTATACTCTCATACTGTACTGTCTAAGGGAATCAATATGGCACCTCCTCCCATATGTATAAATACAAATATACAGAGAAGGAATGTTCTGGGCACACAATAAGCTATACTCTCATACTGTACTGTCTAAGGGAATCAATATGGCACCTCCTCCCATATGTATAAATACAAATATACAGAGAAGGAATGTTCTGGGCACACAATAAGCTATACCCTCATACTGTACTGTCTAAGGGAATCAATATGGCACCTCCTCCCATATGTATAAATACAAATATACAGAGAAGGAATGTTCTGGGCACACAATAAGCTATACCCTCATAATGTACTGTCTAAGGGAATCAATATGGCACCTCCTCCCATATGTATAAATACAAATATACAGAGAAGGAATGTTCTGGGCACACAATAAGCTATACCCTCATACTGTACTGTCTAAGGGAATCAATATGGCACCTCCTCCTCCCATATGTATAAATACAAATATACAGAGAAGGAATGTTCTGGGCACACAATAAGCTATACCCTCATACTGTACTGTCTAAGGGAATCAATATGGCATCTCCCTCCTCCCATATGTATAAATACAAATATACCGAGAAGGAATGTTCTGGGCACACAATAAGCTATACCCTCATACTGTACTGTCTAATGGAATCAATATGGCACCTTCTCCCATATGTATAAATACAAATATACAGAGAAGGAATGTTCTGGGCACACAATAAGCTATACCCTCATACTGTACTGTCTAAGGGAAACAATATGGCACCTCCTCCTCCCATATGTATAAATACAAATATACAGAGAAGGAATGTTCTGGGCACACAATAAGCTATACCCTCATACTGTACTGTCTAAGGGAATCAATATGGCACCTCCTCCTCCCATATGTATAAATACAAATATACAGAGAAGGAATGTTCTGGGCACACAATAAGCTATACCCTCATACTGTACTGTCTAAGGGAATCAATATGGCACCTCCTCCCATATGTATGAATACAAATATACAGAGAAGGAATGTTCTGGGCACACAATAAGCTATACCCTCATACTGTACTGTCTAAGGGAATCAATATGGCACCTCCTCCCATATGTATGAATACAAATATACAGAGAAGGAATGTTCTGGGCACACAATAAGCTATACCCTCATACTGTACTGTCTAAGGGAAACAATATGGCACCTCCCTCTTACCATATTTATACATATACAGAGACTTCTCTGGGCACACAAATAGCTTTACATATACTCTACTGTCTAAGGGGATTTATAAGAGTTCTCCAACTAAATATACAAATATAAATAGACAATCTGCATACATATTGCCTCATATTGTCCTAGTTATAAAGAGAACATGAACACTTTCAGCCTAAGATCTGCTTTCCTACCACTAAACATCCCTGCAGATTGCTCTTGAGCAGCAGCAAGAAAGCCGGGCTAATGGATATATATAGAAAACAAAACAGAAACCCTATGGCTTTAATGTAATATGCAGTTGCCAATAAAATGTTTTCCATCTCAGTGCTCACAGCAGCTCTGCCTAAGTGAGGGGGGCTCCGGAACTCCTTAACAGCTACAGAGACTGGCTAGAGTGCAGCAAAACCATCTTCAGGCAGAGAGGGGACTAGGAGGCTGGCCGGCCAATACCAGCTCCTGCCAGAAAGCGTTTGATGAGGGTGATGGTAAAACTGCCTCCCTCTCTGCATGCTGCGATACCTTCATGGACTTTTGTGGTCGATCACAGAGCGAAAACATGCAGTCATTTTTAAAAGAGGCGGGGAAGAAACCATGGGAACAGGGGGCTGATTTGAGTAAGATTAAACTTAGCACCATTCACTTTACCATATAAAATTTCATTCCTAACCCAAGTAGTATATTTTTTTAGATGTAATATTGGTGTGTAGGTGCATCTCAGGTCGTTTTGCCTGGTCATGTGCTTTCAGAAAAAGCCAGTGCTGCACTATGGAACTGTTTGACAGACTATTGTTTCTCCTACTAAATGTAACTGAAGTCGCAGTGAGACATGGATTTTTACTATTGACTGCTGTTCTTCGAACTACCAGGGAGCGGTTATCTGGTTAGCTTCCCATTGTTTTGCTGATTGGGGGAAAGGGAGAAAGGTGATGTCACTCCAACTTGCAGTGCAGCAGTAAAGAGTGACTGAAGTTTATCAGAGTACAAGTCACATGACTTGGGGCAGCTGGGAAACTAACAATATGTCCAGCCCCATGTCAGATTTCAAAATTAAATATAAAAAAAATGTGCTTGCTCTTTTAAAAAAATGGATTTCAGCGCAGAAGTCTGCTGGTGGAGCACAAAAAAAAAACATGTTTTCCCATGACAGTGTCCCTTTAAGAATGGCGACGGGTGGAGAATGTTTTCTCTGCATATATGTAGAACTTACTCTATGCTTTCCGGTGTCCCGGTCAGGACACAAGGTCTGTCTGGCATACCTCCGCTGTCTGGAAGGCAGGAGAAAATAAAAAAAACGTAAGGACAACATTAAGTTGCAGCTCATGACTGAAGTGTTTAATAAATTAGAATAATAGATTGAAAGTTGTTGCACTACTTGGGGGCAGACTGTGAAGGAGTGGTCAAAATGTATTGGTATTGCTTCCAACAAAAGCATTGTAGACATGTTTTATAATACTGATCCTTCCCCCAATTTGATTGTTCTCCACAAATATCTAAGCCAATGGGCATAGACGGGAATATACTGAAATAATTGGGGGGCCAAGGCATATACCAACAGGCACTCCACTGGGGGACTTGCCTAAGCCAATGGGCATTTACTCCCAGTGGGGAAATGGCCTATTAAATAGTCAGGAAACATAAAATTAACAGGAACCACCATTTATAAAATTGTTTTCCTGCCTACCTGGAGCTATCTGTATCTTGCAACCAGATTCTGTCTGGATCCGCGAGATCTGCTCTCCACCTCGTCCAATAACTGGAAGAAAACAAACAACATTTTAATCCGTTCATTACTGGTACATATGAACCCTGGGGAAAAGGAAACACTTCCTAGAGCTATCCTATTGCCCACTGCAATATATGGGTCAGAAAGACAGATACCATAAAAGCTAATGAAGAGTAGCAACAACAAATCTAGGGCTTGTTTCAAGTCAGTCCAATAGAAGTACCTTTTGCAGGATCTGGCTGAATCAAACCTAAACACTTATCAGGCGACTTTAAACTTTACAATATTTTGGTCAGAGATGATGGAATATTTCATAGAATGCAAAACTACATTCAATTGGTATATAGTATAATTGAAATAGATGAATATATGAATAAAGCATCTACAGGGAAAGGAAGCCTCTACTGTTACAAGCAGTGAGATAGACCCTATAACTTCTGTTAAAAGTACCAGTTAACATTGATTTAAGTCTTTTAGTCTGGGGCTGGAAACCAAAAGGAACTTACTGAATCCCACCATCTTGTCAGGCACTTTATATTCTTCGGTCATCACAGCCCTAGAGAAAAGAAAAAAAAGAATACTTAAAACAAATCCATAAGGTATAAAAACTAAATCACGCTTTCAGGCTAACAGGCCCATAGGTCCTTTCAGCTTTGTAAACTATAGATCCTGGGGTACCTAGGGCACAAATAAGGACTCGCCCCAAATCTCCCCCTAACTGGCCTTCAGACTGGGCCCCCTTAGCTCATAACAAGGTTACAGATATATAGAAACATTGGGGTAACAGTCACCCTGCTATAGTTCCAGGTGTACCCAGGACACAAATAAGCACTCACCCCAAATCTCCCCCTAACTGACCTTCAGCTGGGCCCCCTTAGCTCATAACAAGGTTACAGATATATAGAAACATTGGGGTAACAGTCACCCTGCTATAGTTCCAGGGGTACCCAGGGTACAAATAAGCACTCACCCCAAATCTCCCCCTAACTGACCTTCAGACTGGGCCCCCTTAGCTCATAACAAGGTTACAGATATATAGAAACATTGGGGTAACAGTCACCCTGCTATAGTTCCAGGGGTACCCAGGGTACAAATAAGCACTCACCCCAAATCTCCCCCTAACTGACCTTCAGACTGGGCCCCCTTAGCTCATAACAAGGTTACAGATATATAGAAACATTGGGGTAACAGTCACCCTGCTATAGTTCCAGGGGTACCCAGGGTACAAATAAGCACTCACCCCAAATCTCCCCCTAACTGACCTTCAGACTGGGCCCCCTTAGCTCATAACAAGGTTACAGATATATAGAAACATTGGGGTAACAGTCACCCTGCTATAGTTCCAGGGGTACCCAGGGTACAAATAAGCACTCACCCCAAATCTCCCCCTAACTGACCTTCAGCTGGGCCCCCTTAGCTCATAACAAGGTTACAGATATATAGAAACATTGGGGTAACAGTCACCCTGCTATAGTTCCAGGGGTACCCAGGACACAAATAAACACTCACCCCAAATCTCCCCTAACTGACCTTCAGACTGGGCTCCCTTAGCTCATAACAAGGTTACAGATATATAGAAACATTGGGGTAACAGTCACCCTGCTATAGTTCAGGGATACCTTTAAACGAACATTGCACCCGAGGCATTTAATCTTAATTTTGTATGATTTTAAAAAGATTTAGCTTTTTGTTCCAGCTTGGGATTTCATTAGTTATCTGGTTGCCAAGTACCAATTAAAACTAGCAACCAGGCAGTGGTATAAATGGCAGCCTAAAAGAAACAGTTGTAATAATTAACTGGAAGAGGAACTATGCCTTTAATTTACTTAACGACTCTTTTTCACCGTTGTCCCTCTGACACACCCGAGGGGGAAAACACTGGTATAAAGTAAAAACAGACCATTTCCTATTAAAACACAATAACTGTGCTACAGTACTATTCTACAGCAGCTGATCTGGTTACCTTCACCCTCAAGGGATTATACAAACTCTATTTTAGGAGTAGAAAAGCATCTGGTCTCAGGAACTCCTGACATCCTAACAATGTGCTGCCTGGGAGCCACGGGGATCTACAGTATGTGATGCAAATTTGCACCAAAACATTAGTTGTGCCAGTGCTTACGTGTAGTTTTCTGCAATAAATCAGAATCATGGACCAGATCCCTCCAGCTCTCCGGTGTAATAGGAATGTGTAACTAAAGCTGGTCATAGATACAAAGAGAAGGTCGTACGAATCTTGGTTTGGTACCATTTTCGTACGATTGCAGTCTTTGAATTAATGGGCACAACATCCAATGGGTGACGGTCACTACTATTTGTCGGATAAATCTTGTTTACGATTCTAGTTTTTGAATTAATGGGCACAACATCCAATGGGAGACTGTCACTACTATTTGTCGCATAAATCTTTTGTACGATTGTAGTTTTTGAATTAATGGGCACAACATCCAATGGGTGACAGCCACTACTATTTGTCGGATAAATCTTATTTACGATTGTAGTTTTTGAATTAATGGGCACAACATCCAATCGGTGACAGCCACTACTATTTGTCGGATAAATCTTGTTTATGACTCTAGTTTTTGAATTAATGGGCACAACATCCAATGGGAGACTGTCACTACTATTTGTCGGCTATATCTTTCATACGATTGTAGTCTTTGAATTAATGGGCACAACATCCAATGGGTGACGTGACAGTCACTACTATTTGTCGGACAAATCTTGTTTACGATTGTAGTTTTTGAATTAATGGGCACAACATCCAATGGGAGACTGTCACTACTATTTGTTGGATAAATCTTGTTTACGATTGTAGTTTTTGAATTAATGGGCACAACATCCAATGGGAGACTGTGACTACTATTTGTCGGATATATCTTTCTTACGATTGTAGTCGTTAAATTAATGGCCACTACATTGCCCGATTTTTTCTTTTTACAACTTTATTTAATCTGAATGGTTAGTGGTAGGTTGGAAGATTGCAAGGATTGAGGGTTTGTGGGACATAAGGAAATATCTGCACATCTATGGCCAGCTGAAGTCTGTTTTATAGTATAGGGTCACTTATGAGAGTCAAAGTTCTGTACAAACTGTGGCGTGCCCTGTGCAAAGTGCTTTTAGACCTTGCAGGACATTGGCAACCACTCAAACTGATTTTGGACAAAAGCCTTTGTTCCAACTGGGTTTGTAGGAATACAGCAGTTCATGGAATCCACCAAACAGCCACACTGTATTTCGGGTAGTGAACCCCTTCTATACACACCACCAGGTTGACTCCTCGTGGCACTGAATGTGCAGGGTCACCTTTGCATAATGATTAGGTCATTATTTTGATATTGGATATTAACAGTCCCTTGTAAACTGCCCATTGTGTTTAAAGAAAATGACTATTACATCAGGCCCAACGTGGCCTTTTGATCTCATCTGGGACATATAAAATGCCCTTAATAAATCACGTTATTGACCAATCTCCACTTGTTCTAATTTCTCCAAGGCTTTTACTCAGCCTCCAAGGCATTTACTCAGTGCCTCCTACCCCTTCAACAGGAGGGGTCCAGCCTAAAAAGCAACTAGGGTGTAATTTGGGGAGAATACTTGCACTTCTGTACACTCCTGAAAGCTTAACATGAAGGTTAAACAGAGTGGGACTAGGTGGTAACTAACTGGTTTGCTGTTCTATAAACTGTTTAAGTTATGGTTGATACAGCGATGTTTTCCTGCATCTGTAACATAGTTTATGACCTAAGAGGGCCCCAAACCGTTTCACCTCCAAGGGGGACTTGTACTGAAAAAGTCTGACGACATCTACAGGGATGGGGCCCCTTACCAGAATGCTCGGGAGCTGGGGTCTTCAGGGATAATAGATCTTTCCACAATTTGGATCTTCACACCTCGTCTACTTGAAAATCATTTAAACATCAAATAAACCCAATATGCTGATTTTGCTTCCAATAATTATATCTTCGTTTGGATCAAGTATAAGCTACTGTTCTATTAGAGAGAAAATTTTTAATTATTTAGATAAAACAGTCTATGGGAGACCATAATTCATAATTCTGAGATTTCTGGATTACAGGTTAGCGGATAACCAATCCCATACCTGTACTATTTTATTACTAACGAGGAAAAGGGAAATCATTTTCTTCTTAAACTTGGATTATTTGTATAGAATAGAGTTTATGGGAGAAGGCCTTTCCATAATTCAGAAGTTTTCTGGATAACAGATCATAAACCTGCACTTCTGTAGACAGAGACAATATGACCTGTGTTTATTATTATGTGCTTTTATTATCCTGCCTCTCGCTACAGTGATCTGATTGGCTGCCACTCTAAATGAAATAAATCTGTAACGTTTGGATTTCAACAGATACTGAATACTTCACAAAGGTTGTGTCCAAATCCCGTGAGACTAATATGCATTTTAAATTTTTTTTTCAAAAAGCCTTAAAGACACAAACGTTTAAGGTAGTCTCTGCATTGACTGGTAGTCTGCAAGTAGCCCGACTACATCTCGGAGTAAAGTGCAGGCTGTAATCTGGGTGGGGGACTTAAAAAGTGAACACCAATAGCAGGGTCAGGTAGTAGGTTTGGGGTGAAGCTGGTAGGGTTCAGTGCATTCCTAGTATAGGTACAGGACCTGTTATATGGAAACCCATTATCCAGAAAGCACCAAATTATGGAAAAGGCCTCTCCTCTAGACTCCATTTTATCCAAATTCTTAAAAACTATTTCCTTTTTCTCTGTTATAATAAAACAGTCGCTTGTACTTGATCCCAACTAAAATATAATTAATCCTTATTGGAAGCAAAACCAGCCTATTGGGTTTATTTAATGTGCGCATGATTTTCTAGTAGACTTATGGTACAAATTATGGAAAATTCATTATCCGGAAAACCAGGTCCCGAGCATTCTGGATAACAGGTCCTGTAAGCAAGCAAACAGCAGACCTATTGAGAGGCCATTGTGGTAAATTGCCCATCGAGGCCCTCTCCTATTCATGTGTATAGCTCTTCATTCAATCCACTGCCTGGTTGCTATGGCCAGCAAGACCCTAGGAACCAGATGTTAAAATAATAAAATGAAGCAGAGAAAAAGAAAAAGTTAATTTCAAATACACAAAACTGCTACCAAATTAGATATTTTGAAAGAGAACGTCTCCTTTAAAAGGACACAAACAACAACCCCAAAGAAAAATGGCACATGCTCGGAGTTTCAGACCTGGACATGCCTCATACTAGTCATACAAGAGTACAGATGGCAGATCAATAAACAATTAGATTGCGATCAATACATAATAAAACGAGGCATGCCGCTTACCTTTGATGTACAAGGGCCCCTAACTGGTTACCAACTGTGGAAGAGAAGGGAAAAAAAAATGAAAAGTATTATTTTTGGATAAAGCAACTTGCTGGAAAAACACATTTTCCATTTAAAGGGTAGCGGGTAAGGGGGGGGTTGAGACGTTTAGGATCACTGGCTGAAATAAATGTTCTACGGGATATGGACACTTTGTGATCAGTATTCTATAAACTGCACAGAGCAGCTGGGAGAAAGCAGTGACATTGATCGCATGCTCTCATGCAAGGGAAGGGGGGGGACCTACATCTACAGTGACCCTTCCATCCTGAATCCTGGCCTATTTGGGAATATATAAAAAACAGAGGAAAATCTTTAAATCCTCCCCACTGGCCACCAAATTAAACATGATGTAAAGATGAAGCAGATTGCTGTACACATTAATAGAGGCAGGCAGTAACGCTGAAGACATATGTCGGCTTTCACATCGCCGATCGATCGGCCCGGGACGCAATTTGCTTTTCCAAATAAAGAGGCTGAGACGCGTCCTCTGAGAGTTTGTTTGGAGTATTTCTGGTCACGCCGGGGGGTGGAAACGTGGCCCTTATTTATAGGGCTGGAAAACGATTTGCAGTCGTGCCGTTATATATGCTTGATAAACTCAAACAGGTGCCAGTGAACTCTCACACTTATGTATTGCTCATAAGCAAGATGCTTCCAACCAGGAAAACATTAAATCTTCAGAATCGAGAGCATTTCCTATGTAGTCATGTGACTTATTCAATTAAGTCAACTTTTAGTTAGAGTAGGACTACACGGACATTTTCGGCGCGATCCAACAAAACCCTGCGACAAATCGAATACGACAAGAATAAGGTAAGCGAAAGCATTGGCGGATGAAGTTGCAGCGTTGATCCGACGCAACACGACTGTCGGACGCAGCGACTTCATCCGACTATGCATTCCCTTATCTTATTTTTGTAGCAGCGCGTCGGATCACACCGAAAACTTCCGTATACTCCTACCCTTATGTTATAAAATGGCTAATTCTAAGCAACCTTCCAATAGGCCTTCATTTTTTTTTTTTAATTATTTGCCTTCTTTGGAGTCTTACCAAATTTCAAATGGGGGTCACTGACCCAATCTGAAATACAAACACTCTGTAAGTGTGGATATTAGTACTTTTAAAGTACTCGTTGCTCTATATAGGCCCTAAGTTAATTAAAGGGTAAACAACCCTTTAAAGGGTAAGTGAACCACCTAGTGAATATAATGGTGAACCTTAGGACCCCTGGAGATCACAATGAACATGCTCACTCCAAAGGACAGTGCATTTTTTAGAGAAGCACAAGGCAGGGGTTCAAATGTTAGGGATTATATATAATGGTTGGACGCCTCCAGTAATTCCCCCCTTCCATTATGGCAAAAACAACAGCCCTGTCTTGCTTAGCATATATATTTTGGACTAGGATTACAGCTATTACAGCTATAGCCTCTATATCTTTAATTAAAAAAAAAGTTTAGGAAAAGTTTAGAAAAGACAAGTGGAAAAAAAATATACTGTACATGCAAAGTGTAGCCGGATTAATTGTCAATACACAACATAATTACAGCAACGCTGCAAATACGTATATATGCGTAATCCATCTCAAAAAACGTTTGCCCGCCATATTGAAAGCAAACTGCGTATTTCAGCGTAGTGTATTTCCAAGCCTACAGATCTCAGAGTTCAATAATACGGCGTATTGGCGTTTCTGCTCAAATACTGGTGTTGCATGGTGGATGTTGGCTTGCAAGATTTGCAATAGTGTTTCAATAAGGCTTCATTTTGTGTGTATTTCAATAATTACTTAAGATTCAGCAAGTAAAAGGGTTGTTTTTTTTAGTGTCGCAGGCTGGTTGAACATCCTAATAACATGGATTACATTAATCCTGTGCTCCCTGAATAGGATTATTTTATTATCTCAAATTCTATAGCCCGACATCTTGAAAATCCATTTAAACGCTGGTTACAATACTACAAAAATAATATATTATTCATTAGGGATGAACCAAAACCAGGATTCGGTTTGGGAATCCTTCTGCTCAGCTGAACCGAATCTGAATCCTAATTAGCATATGCAAATTAGGGCTGGGGAGGGAAATCACGTGACTTTTTGACACAAAACAAGGAAGTAAAAAAAAAAAAGAAGATTTTCTTTTCCCTTCCCATCCCATAATTTGCATATGCAAATTAGGATTCAGATTCGGCCGAATCTTTCACCAAGGATTCGGGGGATCGGCCGAATCCAAAATAGTGGATTCGCTGCATCCCTATTATTCATTGAATAGGTCTCCCCCCCCCCCCCCCCAAAAAAGTCAGTTTAAAGTTATAGCCCAGGGCTCACTGGACAAACCAGAATTTGTGATTAGAGGAGAACTAAAAAATTTCAACAAAGAATTAAGCTATAAATGTGAAATCGTGTGTGTTGGGCTTCCGTGCCAGCCTAAAGGCCCCCATACACGTGCCGATAAAAGCCGAGACAGAGCGATTTGGCAGTTTATTGGCCCGTGTGTTGGGCCATCCGATGGGCTTCCCCAATCGATATCTGGCCAATGTTGGTCGGATCACGGACTGACTCCCAATATTCTGTATATAAAACATATAACATTTATAATGTAGGACTGATGAATAGACAATTCCCGATGCAGACTGCACTGGTTTCCCTGCTGCAATGTAACCAGTCTTCTTCGGGGCGTCTAATCTCCCCAAACTGCCTTCCCGCCGGCTAAAATGTAAATCGCCGACGGGAAGACACTCGGCGTGATTCGTTTTCCGAAGTTGCCTCATGAGAAAACTTCGGGCCATCCCACGGGCGATTTACATTTTAACCGGCGGGAAGGCAGGGGAGATAAGTTGCTCCGAAGAAGAGATTTGTCGCTGGGCGACTAATTTTCCCGAATCTGCCTGTGTGCCCTGACCCTAAACCGTTACAATTGTGCAACATTTAGTGGATACATTTGTCAGCAGTATCGATGGAATATCAGCAACTATTGTATCAGTTCTATCAGCTGCCTGTAATGAAACTCAGAGATTCTGCTCAGCAGGGACAAACATAAGAAATGTAACAACTAAATGTATCCATTTAGAACAGTCAGGGGTGTAACTATATAGGAGGTACAGGAGGCCCCATAAGGCCATAAATAATGAGCAATTTCAACATATATTGGTAAAAAAGGGCAACCTCTGGATTTGGTAGGGGCCTTGTAATATCAAGTTACACCACTGGCAACAGTCACGGGGTCTGCGACCCCCCTCCCAGAGCTGCTTCAGAAGGACAAGAGGTGAAAAATGAAAAAATAAATAAAAAATATTATAAAAACATTCACAAATAGAAAATGATTAAAAACCCTTCTTTATGATCTTGATAAAGGCCCCAGCGAGGGCAGAAACATTCATCATGAGCACAATCTATTTATAGCTATATATTTTATTATCAGGGGTGCGCTGAATCCACTATTTTGGGTTCGGCTGCATACCTGAATCCTTCATGAAAGATTCAGCCGAATACCGTACTGAATCCGAATGGCGTTCGCCATCCTAATTTGAATACGCAAATGAGGATCTCGATTGCGAGATCCTGATTAAATCTTGATTTATTCCTGTTGAATGCGGTACTATATCACTTTATTTACAAGCACCCGGCTATATATATATATATATATCTATATCTATTTATTTGCCAGCACTCTGGAAAAAAGGAATTAATTTGCCTGGGTGCAGAAACAACAAAATCTCTCCAACAACTGTAGAAAGATCCGCACTCACAGGTCTTTTAGAGAAAAATAAAAAAATGTATAAGTTACACAGGACTGACGTTTTGGCCTCACCAAGGCCTTTCTTAAAGTGCTGTTTTTTTGACGTGCACCCGTGAACTTTATTAGATATAGATAGATGGATAGATAGAGATATTTTACACAGTGAGCTACTATAAAAGCAGAGGCAAGCACCAAGGCAGATCCCTCCTACTTATATATGTCTAGTTCCTGAAGAATGTATTTTGCTTTAGACAGCGGAAGCGGCTCACAATCAGGCCATACTTTGCCTTAAAACGTGCGAGGGGTTGGGACAAGCAACCAACACGGCCGAATGGAAGTGCTTCGTGCAAACTACATCTCCCAGGCATCTGTCTGCTTACCACCCAATCAGAAGCATGCAGAGGACACACAACACAGACAACGAGACCAGGAGCAAGTTTTGTTTTTCTTTCCAGCTACAGACCAGGTTGCATAGGTGCAACATGCAGAAGTCAAACCGCGGACATACACCTGCACGGGATGTGGTGTAAAGTTACTTACGATCATTCACAGGTGCCAATTATTTTTAAAAATCCGGCTGGTCTGTTAGATGGAGAAGAAAAGAAGAGAAGGGAACACACAGTGCTCTTATTTATAGTGAATCAGTGAGGCATGCGGAACCAGCACACAAGACTAGAGTCAGACTGGGCCTGTCGCATGCTCTATCCTCAGCTTGCCTGATTAAGTACAGTTCTGTAGAGGAAAGGGGATTTGCAATAATTGGGGTCACGCTTCTAAACCCTATAAAAACATGGCGCGCAAGTAGAAGTGCCACCCGGATACACCCAAAGAGGATGAGAATGTGAACTGGTGAGAAATCCATTGAGCTTCCATCATCACTGCCATGTCTACATCTCCCAAAACAAGGCCCAACCTAAAGGTGGCCATAGATATCCGCTTGTTTGGCGATGTAGTCAAACGAGCGGATCTCTCCCTGTTATGCCCACATTGAAGTGGACGATATTGGGCTGATCCGATCGTGGGCTCTAGGGTGCAACGATCGAATCATAATGGATCCGATATGGGCGGTTGGATTGTGGAACCGCATACACGCACCGATGCGGCCACTATCCAACAGGATTTTTTAACCTGCCCGATATCGATTGGGGAAGCCAGTCAGATGGCCCCACACACGGGCCAATAAGCTGCCGACTCGGTCTGTCAGCAACTTTTATCGGCCTGTGTATGGGGGACTTTAGGGCACATCATTGGATCATAAAAGATTTGGCTACATATAGGAATATTCACCCATATGGCCTACAAGCTGGACAGTGGCACTGCTTGAGGTGTTGACCCATATTTCAAGAATAAAAGCTAATTGTCTACATGTGCAGATCATGGTCAACAGCAATCACATCTAGAGTGGTGACGTTCAAGTTATTATGGAGGGAAGAAGACTTCCTTCCTTCGGGCCACCAAAGGTTCCTGTAGTGGAAAGGCAAAGACTCTTTAAAAGAGAACTAAACCTCTCACAATAAGAAGAGCCCCTTCTACCCCTCCATGCTTCCCTCAGCATAGTTCATTAGCCCTGAATGTGTCCTGAATACATTGCTCACGTATCAGTGCAGCGTAAGCACAGCAGAGCTCATGGGCGACATCTTCGGATCCTCATCTGTAAGGGAGCGACATATTGGCAAATGCAGAGTCGGAGAAGTCTTCCAGTTTGTAGCAACTGCGCATGCGGCAAAAGTGCAGTGAACTGTCGAATGAAAAGAAAGAGTACCCGAGGAAGACCGAAGATTCGGAAGATCAACGATACGTGAGCACTGTATTCGGGACACTTTCACGGCTAATGAACAATGTGTGTGTGTGTGGGGGGGGGGGGTATCAAGGGTAGTAGGTAGGAGCTTTTCTTATTGGGGTTTAGTTCTCCTTTAAATCTACGGAAGATCAAACGATAAAGCAGCTGGTATTTATAAATTTAGCTACTAGTAGTGCTAGGCATGTTAAAAGGGACTGAAAACAACTGCGTTCAACAGGAGTCTGTCTATATTGCCACTTATCTCTGGTCAGTACAGAGGGTTAGCTAGCTACTAGGGGGGCCCCTATAGGAAACAACTGGCCGGTAGTGAAGCATCACTTTAAGGGCATCAAAAAAAGTTTCCAACTGACATGCAATTGGAGATTTCAGCCAATATGGCCATTCTCTTTCCTACACATACATGCAAATATGTTCTCTCTTAAGGCATGCAAACACACACGTTGACACACAAAGCTTTGTATGTGGACAACTCCGTATTGGTCTGGACACGTGGATCATTTGTGGTCTCCACTTTTCACTGAACCAGTCCATAGGATATTGCAGCTGAGAATGGATGGCTCTCAAACACATGCAAATATGTTTTTATTGACTGTGAGCTTTAGATGAAGCGCCCAGCTCCTGGTCAACCAATGGACAGACTCTGCAAGCCACTTTTATAAGGAAGCAACATGTTATCTAGGACAACTGGAGAGAAGAGGAAACCAAGAAATGTATGGCACACTGCAGAACTGTTTTGGGGTGAGCCTGGTGATTATATTAACTTTTAGCATGGTGTAAACAGTGACTAGTAATGGGTCCACTATTTCATATAATGTCAAACTTCTCATCTGGTCTTTTATTTTTTTAATATAGTTTTTACATTATCTGCCTTCCTCTTCTGCCTCTTTCCAGCCAGATGCCGATCAGCTCTGACCCGATCGTTGGGCCCTAGGGCCCACTATCGGATCAGCTCAAAATATCGCTCGTTTGGCGAGTGGATCTCCCAGTTTATGGCTACCTTAAGCGCTTAGTAATGGTTTAAACTGTCTACAGTTACAGGTTATTTCCATTATACATAATGTAAAGCTGGCCATACATGATGAGATATGCTCGTCTGGTGACATCACCAAACGAGCGGGTCTTTCATCGATATGCCCAACGGCAGGGCTATATTGGGGTAATCCGAACATTCAGCCATAGGGCCGAACAATCAGATTACAACGAGGAACAAGGAACAGGCAGATAAATTGACAAATTGATCTAAAGGACCGATATCGGCAGCTTTATCTGCCCATGTATGGCCACCTTAAGAATACCTGCAGATAAAACAGACTTCAAATAATGTTACTTGTGTTACAACGGAATATAGGAAACGGAAGGCAACTCTTTATGGCACATTACAACAATGCAGTATAAGGTTAATATTTCAGAGAGTGTGAAACACTTCTGCTGCCTGTAATAAGTAACTAGGCTTTTTTTCCCCAAAGAAAAATCTATAATTGTGGTTTGGACAGTGTACCTGCTTAGAAGGCTGTACTTTGACTTGGAAGCATGCATAATGTCTACTGTTGTACCAGTAATACTCAGAAGTAAGAGGACAACATTATTGGACCAATCTTACAGCCCATAACAAACCAGATAGTTTGGCTATGTACCTTTATCAAGAGAAAACCAGAAACAAGAATGGCTAAAATACAGCCAGGAGTGAGACTCCATGTTACCGTGAGTTTATCTCGTCTGCCTCATGGAAGAACCTGATTTTTGGGTAACCATAGACAAGAACAAATGCATTTTATGGGTTCTGGTTTCAACAAATAGAGAACCCTACCATAAGCTGGTTACACATGGACAGATATAACCCAAGCTCATCTAAAATCAAGGATAGCAAGGCTTGCATACTTAGTACCTAAGCCCTGTAACAGGAATATTATTCAGCCACCCCTTCATAAGGCATAAAAATGGCTTTATAGTGGGTTCAAAAGCAGTTTAAAATACTGCATGGAGAAAAAAAAGGCAGTTGGGAACAAGTGATTTATGCAGAATCTGCGCATGGCAAAGGCAAGCCAAATTTCAAAATTAGACATCTTTAAATGAACAGTTCAGTGTAAAAATAACAACTGGGT
This sequence comes from Xenopus laevis, assembly GCF_017654675.1. Taxonomy (NCBI): domain Eukaryota; kingdom Metazoa; phylum Chordata; class Amphibia; order Anura; family Pipidae; genus Xenopus; species Xenopus laevis. The sequence continues at coordinate 8,936,285 of NC_054385.1, forward strand.
AAATAGATAGATTGTTCAAAATAAGAAATGTTTCTAATATAGTTAGTTAGCCAAAAATGTAATGTATAAAGGCTGGAGTGACTGTGTGTGTAACATAATAGCCAGAACACTACTTCCTGCTTTTCAGCTCTCTTGCTTTACACTGACTGGTTACCAGGCAGTAACCAATCAGAGACTTGAGGGGGGGGGGCACACGGGTCATTAGTCAGTGACTATAAGGGGGGCCACATGGGACATAACTGTTCAGTGACTTTGCAATTGATCCTCAGCATTCAGCTCAGATCCAAAAGCAACAGATACGACCCATGTGCCCCCTGTCAAGTCACTGATTGGTTACTGGCTGGTAACCAATCAGTGGAAACCAAGAGAGCTGCAAAGCAGGAAGTAGTGTTTTAGCTATTATGTTAGACATCCAATCACTCCAGCCTTTATACATTACATTTTTGGCTAAATAACTATATTGAAGACTTTTTTTTATTTTACAATTTCTATCTTTACACTTAATTCCTTTAAAGCTTACTGGAAAATACAAAGGAGGAGAAGGAAGCATCTTTCTACACAATTCAAAGCATGAACAAAATCCCATTGCTGTGATCAAGCTGTATGGTTTCTCCCTAGATTCTATGTGGGTTTCTCCCTAGATTCTATGTGGATGCTCCCCGACTTTAATGCTCAGATTTAACCCCTTTAAACAGAGGGCTTAGTTAGAAGAGAAAATGTACTGCAACGTCTCTGTTGTACTTACCAGGATCATCCATGGGTCTCTTTTGGACTCCATAACCATACAAAGATGCGTCCACTAAGGGTCCGGAATTATTCAAGTGAGGGATTCCATCAATTTTAGCAGCTATCTGTAAAAGGCATAGTAAAAAAAAAATAAAAGTTGAGTTGCTACCACAAAATGATTATAAGGTTAAAGTAAAAACACTGCTGGGAAATTATAGCAATGCAGCATTTAAAGGGACACAGTCCATTCAAGGAAGGGGAAATAAATGAGTAGATAGCAGCAGGTAACAGTTCTTTGGGATTTAATGGTGCAGCAAATGTAGCCCCTTGCCAACAGCCTCTTTGCTTTAAAGTGAAACAAAAGCTTAAAGGAACAGTAACAAAAGTCTATTAGAGCAATGAAAATATAATGTACTGGTGTGCTGAACTGGTAAAACTGGTGTGTTTGCTTCTGAAACTCTACAAAAGTTTACATAAACAAACTGCAGTGTAGCCATGGTAGCCGCCATTCAAATTAGAAAAAGGAGAAAAGACACGGGATATACAGCAGATAACAGATAAGCTCTGTAGTATACAATGGGATTCTTCAGAACTTATTCATATAAACTATAGTAGTGCTTATCTGTTTTCTTCTGTGTATCCTGTGCTTGAATGGCTGCCCCCTTGGCTACACAGCAGCTTGTTTATATAAACTATAGTAGTACTTATCTGTTATCTACTGTGTATCCTGTGCTTGAATGGCTGCCCCCATGGTTACACAGCAGCTTGTTTATATAAACTATAGTAGTACTTATCTGCTATCTACTGTGTATCCTGTGCTTGAATGGCTGCCCCCATGGCTACACAGCAGCTTGTTTATATAAACTATAGTAGTACTTAGCTGTTATCTACTGTGTATCCTGTGCTTGAATGGCTGCCCCCATGGCTACACAGCAGCTTGTTTATATAAACTGTAGTAGTACTTAGCTGTTATCTACTGTGTATCCTGTGCTTGAATGGCTGTCCCCATGGCTACACAGCAGCTTGTTTATATAAACTATAGTAGTACTTATCTGTTATCTACTGTGTATCCTGTGCTTGAATGGCTGCCCCCATGGCTACACAGCAGCTTGTTTATATAAACTATAGTAGTACAAAAAATAAAAAATGAAAACCAATTATAAATTACCCTAGAATATCACTCTCTAAAGGTGTGGGACCTGTGTTGAAGTGGGTGATATTGGGCTGATCCGATAGTGGGCCCTAGGGCCCAACGATTGGATTATAATACATCCAATATGTGTGGTTGGATCGCGGGACCGAATACATGCACAGATGCGGCCGTGATCCGGCAGGATTTTTTAAATTTCCCAATCGAGATCTGGCCAGATATCGATCAGGGAAGTTGTCGGATGGCCCCACACACGAGCCAATGAGCTTCTAAGGCTTTGGGGGGCCTTAACACTTGATATTTAGGACATCATCTACGTCATTGGTAAATGTATTACAGTTTTTATTCGGCTTAAGCTGTGACCTGTTGGCAGCACTGATCAAATAGCCAAATGCTGACTAAGAAGAAGGGGGGCCCCGAGCAGAAACAGTTCAGCTGCTTAAGCCCTGGCTGGCTGCAATACATGACAAATAACTCCCATTATGACTCAACTGAACATTGCTACAAGTTGCCAGCAGACATTGAAGGTTTGGATCTCTGCCTGCATTTATTGTGTTAGTGCATCAGCTGTTAGCTTCATGGGACAGGCCATTCAGGAGTCGGAATTCAGACAGGAAACGGATTGAGACTGATAAATGCGGCATAAGGAGTTCCGACTCTAAATAAAAGTGAAAACTACCCCCGGCCCACGTGCTTAGAAGCCAGAGCCAACAGTTCACTGACTTGATGTACGCAAGAAGATAAAAGTCAATGTGACACGGGGATATTAGCTGCAGCGCTCAGCTCTCCCCGCGTTAATCTGAGTGTGACCTTCAGGGCCAATACAGGCCACTGTTTCTCAACCAGCCATCTAGATTATCCTCCAGATGAATTAATTCAAGCACAGATGTAATCTTATCCAAAACAATATTTAAAGGGCAACCTAACATTCAGCCACAAAGCAGATCAAATTGAAAGTATCTGCTCGGGCTTTCAGTTTGTCATTTAACGCAGGTAACTAGGACCTTAGCAAACAGATCATTTCAATTCCAAGTCTGTGAAATAAGGAACAAAACATTAATGAAGTATAATAAATTGCATAATGTCTACAATACCACTGCCCAGAGGACATAGAAAGTTTAAGAGCGAGTTTCCGCTTTTATTTTCACACAGTCTTAAGGCCCACACTAGAAACAAGATAAGCATTTCTCTCCTAAAGTGCAGGCACAAGTCACATGACTTGGGGCAGCTGGGAAATTGACAATATGTCTAGCCCCATGTCAGATTTCAAAATTGAATATAAAAAAATCTGTCTGCTCTTTTGAGAAATGGATTTGAGTGCAGAATTCTGCTGGAGCAGCACTATTAACGGATTCATATTTTTCCCATGACAGTATAGCATTAAGGTTTTAAAGACACTTTGATCGGTTTCATAAAATGTAAAAAAAAAAAAAAAAAAGCATTTTTGGGCTGCGGGAAAAAAGCTAGAAACAAGAAGGGAGCACAATTATTTCTTGTATACAAAGCAGTGAAAATAACTGAAACCTAGCACTGGTATAAATATGAGAATGAAGAATAATATTTATAATGCACAATATGCCGGCACTATATAAATAAAGGTCACAAGAGACAATAGCATACGTATATAACAAACACCGATTAATACGATGTGTTTCCGTTGGCAACGGTCCATAATACCAGCATATAAAAAAAAAAAAAATCAAATCAAAAGCTGTATACAAATCTTTGCACCTAAGACTTCAAAGTGGTTACGGAAATGATTGTATTAACACAATAAGTGCTGTCACATCTAATTGCCCATTCTTTGCTCTTAGGCAGGAATAATTAGCAGCCTTGGCAAATTGTTGCATTTACAGAAGTTCTTGGGCATAGGAGCTCGGAGTCACTGTTATGGGATTTGACATCTGAAAGCCAAAGCTCAAAACAGAAATGGAATTTGAAAAAAATAATAATAATAATCCTGGTTCAGACGATTTTCAGCAATAGCTTTTCAATGCATAGTGGTATTAACAGTGTGTGAATGAAAACCAGGCATAGAATCTTTGCCACTGACAAAATGCTCTGCTATAAAATAACTAGAGTCTCAGCCATAAAGCAGGACAGGACTGCTGCTTACAATGGGGATCAGATAAGATCTGTGCAGCCACTGGGACAGAATATTCTGTTATTCAGATAGCTAGAATCTCAGCTGCCATAAAGCAGAGCAGGACTGCTGCTTACAATCAGATACACAGTAGCAAAGGCACCACGGGGGGTTGCGGTTGATAATTAGTCTATGAAAAACATCTAAGCTGAGCAAAGAGCTATGGTACCATCTACTGATCTATATAAATGCACAGAGCAGGTGAATTCTGCTCTAATTAAGCAATGCTCACAGGCGTTCAGCACAAAAAGGAGGAATGTACAGAACAAGATAGCCAACATCTGGGCCTTTCATACACAACACTGATAACATTTTGTGCTGACTCTCACTTTGGTGGGAGAGATCATGCAGGGTTGCTCTATTTGATGCTCTTTAAAGTTTAACCTTTTCAGGCTGGTGCTCAGTAATCAATATGATCTTGGCTGAGGCGGGTGATTTAGTCTACACGAAAAACAAATAGATCTCAAGCCAACAATCGCAACAGGACAAAACAAGAACCTATTTATTAGTGTGGAATTAATGGATCCTGGCTGGAACACTGCAGCTGATTTGGACAGACAAGTACAAATAAACAAAAGTGTCTACGTGTGATAATATCTGATGTGTGAAGTAGCTATAGAAAAAGACAAATTAAGTTTTACATATGTTAGCATAATAGATATATAGATATATAGATCTGTCTCTCTCTGTCTCTCTCTGTCTCTCTCTGTCTCTCTCTGTCTCTCTCTGTCTCTCTCTGTCTCTCTCTGTCTCTCTCTGTCTCTCTCTGTCTCTCTCTGTCTCTCTCTATATAGCAAAACAAAAAAGTCTTCTACTATCTCTGTAGAGGCTATAGACTAACTAATCTTTCAGTAATTTAGATCTTTGTACCTCAAGTCCACTAGAAAATCACTTACCATTAAATAAAGCCAAAAGGCTGGTTTTGCTTCCAATTAGGATTAATTATATCTTAGTTGGGATCAAGTACAAGCGACTTTTATTATTACAAAGAAAAAGGAAATCAGTTTTAAAAATCGGAATTATTTGATTATAATGGAGTCTATTGGAGACAGCCTTTCTGTAATTCGGAGCTTTCTGGATTACAGATCTCATACATGTATGTCATAAAATTTAAAGGTGAACAACCCCTTTAACACTTGATATTTAGGAAATCATCTATGTCATTGGTTTTTATTCGGCTCAGCTGTGACCTGTTGGCAGCACTGATCACATAGCCACATGCTGACTATGAAGAAGGGGGGCCCCGAGCAGAAACAGTTCAGCTGCTTAAGCCCTGGCTGGCTGCAATACATGACAAATAACTCCCATTATGACTCAACTTAGTTGGGATAAAGTACAAGGTACTGTTTTATTATTACAGCGAAGAAGGCAATCATTTTAAAAAAATTGGATTATTTGGATAAAATGCAGTCTATGGGAGATGGCCATTCCGTAACTCTGAGCTTTCTGGATAACCGATCTCATACCTGTATCTCAAATAACCTGTGCTGCCTCCATCAGAGGTATTTCCAGGCCTCAAAGAAAACGACTAAGTATTTGGCGCTTCCGGTCACGTGTCACAGCAGCAGCAAATTCTCTACATGGACAATCCAATATATACATAAGAATTTAGTTAACAAAACGATTGGGATTCATCCAATGAAATTGGGACCACAGCTGAAACCCGTAATCGCAAACGTAATCCTCTTGCTTACTCCATGAATCTAGTAACATGCAGAAGTTGGGGCCGCATGATCTTTGCTAAAACCACAATGGGGCAGATTTACTAAAGAGCGAAAAAGTAACAGCCGTTAGGGAAAATTCACCAGAAATCCCATCTGCAGGGACATCGCCAATTAACCAACAGATGTAGAGGACAATTAGCTAGCAAAAGAGATCGTCTCTAGTGCAGTTTATCGCCCTATCGTCAAGCGAATTTTTGATCAGACGAACGATCGTTACTCCGCAAATTCGCTAAAGTGCGAATTTTACAGAACATTAGCCCTTTCACCAGTCTGTTGCTTCACGTTTTACCTGGCAAACTGATAAGATGAAGTTACAGCCTCCTCAATCTTATGTCAGTGACATCATATCCAGTATGCAGGTGTCATAGAAATTATAAAACCTATTTTTAAGAGGGCTTTTGTTAAAAAGTTGTAACTATTAAAAATTTTCGCTCAGGTGAATGATTGCGACTACGCAAATTCATCAAAGTGCGAACTTTCCACTACATTGCCCTTTTTGCCAGATTATACCTGGTGGACAGATAAGATGAAGCTACACCCTCAACATTATGTCAATTACATCATATACTGTATGCCGAAAAGTCATAAAAAGACAAATGCTGGCTTTTTTTTTTATATCTTGCCTTCAAAAGTTCTATTAAAAATTTTTGTGTTAACTTTTTTTTTCAACCATTTGAGGGGCACGCCACATTTTTTTTATGGTGGGCTCATGACTAGGACATTAGAGGATCTCTTTTGTCTTTACTTTGCTTCCTTCAAGCATTTGCACCAAAATCTCTAATAAAGACGTATGTAAGAGCAATGTGTACCCACCCTATTCAAATTGACCTAAGCGTTAGTTTCGATATAAATGCTAGTGAAAGTTCGCTATGAAATGCTTGTGCTGACAAATTAACGTTAGTGAAATGTCGCCAGCTTTCAGCTACAGAGACGCAACTTTGCATTTTAGTGAATTAGCGTAGTGGTAACGAATTTACACCTGTCGAAGTAGCGCGGATCCATTTGCCCCAACGTCTCTTTTTCTCAAGTCAGTGAATCCGCTTCATGACATAAACCACTTGTGTAGCTAAAGTGAGAAGTTAGGGTGCTAACCTATACTAAAAGGGATCCCATAAGTCAGCAATCAGTGTTTTCCCAAAATATACACTGCTGTAACTCCCCCGCCAATTCTCTCACACGCACAGACCTTCACATACTAGGCCAGAGCTAAATAAACAACAGCTCCCCAGCTGCTGTTTCACATCAACCTTCCCATCAGACACCCGTCCTCGTAGGTGAACAGCTGTTGGAACGTGAAGTTTTACAAAAGCCACCCCCCACGCTCTAGGCTCAGCTCTTCGCTTACTATTCATTTAACTTTCTACTTCATCAACCCAAGCCAGTGGCTTCTATACGCAGCAGAGGCCGTTGCTGCTGACAGATTAGATAAATGCAGCCACAAACCACAGTATGGGATGAGAAATGGTCTGACGCTGCTTGAGGTCACAGGAAGATAATAAAGCCCACAGAAGCCTTAACAAGCCTGCACCCTTCCTGGCTAAACCGCTGTATTTACAGTCATCAACTCTGCATCTCGTAGCTCCTTTCCTCTATACTATTAACCCTTCTTCCGAATATATAAAGGTTTTGCCGCGGTACAAAAAGAGAGAGCACCGCGACCCGTTCAAACCCATAGCTGGGGAATGATCTGTTATACTTAAAGGGGTGGTTCAGCTTCTAACACTTTTTTCAGTTCAGCTGGTGTCAGATAGATCACCAGAATTAAAGACCTTTTCCAATTTCTTGCTGTTTTTCTACGTGTGACAGTTTTTCTAATACTGAAGTGTAAACATTGATTTTTCACTTTCTAAAGCAGCTCTGAGAGGAGGTGTCGCCAACCCTGTAAACTGTTCTAAATTGAAACATTTAGTTGATACATTTCTTATGTTTGTCCCTGCTGAGCAGAATTTCAGCTGTTAGAATTGATACAATAGTTGCTGATACTCCAAAGATGCTGCTGAAAAATGCATCAATGTTGCAAAATTGTAACAGTTTAGAGTCTGCTAATATGTATATAATCCTTTTAAACTTTTATTTTTTTATAATTTTATCTAAAATTGTCTGTACTTAGTTGTAGTATTTAACTAGTATGTTTTAACTTTGCACAGTCTAAAAAAGTGGATCAGGATGCATTTCACTGCATGTTGTACTTGTATAACTATGCATGTGACAAATAAAGAATCTTATCTTAATACACAAGAGTCGTGGATATCCTGTAAATTATATCCTTATAAACGGTGCTTAGTGATGTCATCGGTATAATCGGAGCTTAGTGATGTCACTTCTGTCACATGACTCGCTGAAACTTGAGTATTATAATAAATAAAAGTACCCTTGTTGCAAAATATGAGTCACCTTGGAGTTCCATGGTCTTTATATGATCATGGAACTGCTCAGTATCTTATAATTTCCTTATATTTTACAATAAGGGGTACGTTATTCATAATATATTCCAGATCCCCCATACTGAGAGCAAGATAAATCCATTCTTTTAGATTTAGTCTCTCTATACTGAGTTCATATTATCCAGCAGCTTACTAGGAGGTCAGTTCTTGCCCCATCTGAGCTTACAGTCTAATTAGTTGTGGGCAGGACCATATTTCTATATAGGCATGGGGGAGCAGTACATAGGAGCTTGGGTGCCTATATAGAAACTACACTTAAAAAGAAAAAAAGATTAATGGAGAAGGAAAGGTTAAACTAAGTAAGCCTTATCAGAAAGGTCTATATAAATACACCAGTAACCCCTCAAAGTAATGCTGCTCTGAGTCCTCTGTCAAAAGAAACACTGCATTTCTTTCCTTCTATTGTGTACTCATGGGCTTCTGTATCAGACTACCTGTTTTCAGCTTAAACCTCCAGGGCTAGGGCTTGAGCATGCTCAGTTTGCTCCTCTCTCCCTCCTCTCTGCTGTAATCTGAGCCCAGAGCTATTAGTGAGCAGGGAGAGACTCAGACAGTGATGTCACACCAAGCTAATATGGCAGCTGCTATCCTAAACAAACAGTTTCTAGAGCTGTTTACTCAGGTATAGTAAAGTGTTCTACAGAATAAATATAGTCTTATAGCTTGGACTATTGTGGCTAATCTATTGGCAATAGAATGTCTCTGTAGCTTTCCTTCTCCTTTAAAGATGATTCTCCCCAGCTTGCTGTTGGCCACTTGCAACTAAAGGTGGCCATACACGGGCAGATTAAAGCTGCCGATATCGGTTTAGAACGATTCGACATCTTATCTGCCCATGTGTTGGTGCTCCCAATGGGTCCTCCTGATCAATATCAGGCCAAAAATTAGCCAGATATCGGTCAAGTTTGATTTTTTCATACGATCCAGGACCGGATCGGCTAGTTAATGCGGTCCTGCGACCCGTCGGAGCCCATTCGTAGTATTGTAATCCGATCGTTCGGCCCTGGGGCCGAACAATCTGATACATCCTATATTGCCCAGCCGTTAGTGGGCATATCGGGGTAAGATCCGCTCGTTTGGCGACCTTGCCAAACGAGCGGATCTTATAGTGTATGAATCCAGCAGCAGGGCTGAGGGGGTACCCATCGCTTTTCATGTGTAGACTATTCAGGGCATATCCAGTGTATTCACCAGTGAGCAAGAGGAGAGGGCACAGAACCTAAATAAAGCCCTGTTTGTGCAAGGATGGGTGAGAACATGAATCTAGAAACGTCCTCCCTCTCTCATGCGGAGAGGAGAATAGGCAGCAGCTTAATAGAGCTAGGGTAGAACTCTGTGAGCATTTTATCGTCGGATCAATGGATGGGACGCCCGGTAACAAAATGCACGTGATAAATCTGATGGACACGCAGGCGTTAAGATTATAATTTGACTGAATTAAAAAGTCGCAGGCAAAAACTACATTATATCCGACGAGCCAAGACTGATGTCTGATGTGGGCGCAGAAAGTAACGTCTTTGTCCGACAGTCGGACCGTGTAGTTGTTACTAGCGATGCACCGAATCCAGGATTTGGCCTTTTTCAGCAGGATTCGGCTGAATCGAATCCTAATATGCAAATCAGGGGCAGGGAGGGAAATTGCGTGACTTTTTGTCACAAAACAAGGAAGTAAAAAAAAAAAAAATGTTTGCACATTAGGATTTGGTTCGGTATTTGGCTGAATCTTTCACGAAGGATTCAGCCGAATCCAACATAGTGGATTCGGTGTTGTTACTTCCGACTTTTCATTCAGTCCAATTATATCTTGACGTGTGCGAGTCCATCAGACTTGTCGCCGGGCGTCGATCTGGCCAAAAATGCTCGTGGAGTTCTACCCCAAGTCCCGAGACCTGTAACTCGCAGAATTTATAGGCCCTGCTAGTCCCCAGCATTGCAGCAAAGCCTTGTTGTAATGGGGGGGGAGTAGGACTAGCACAGTGATCCCCAACCAGTAGCTCGTAAACTCTCCAACGTCTTGGATGTTGCTCCCAGTGGCCTCAAAGCAGGGGATTATTTTTGAATTCCAGTCTTGGAGGCAAGTTTTGGTTGTATAAAAACCAGGTACTTCCAAACAGAGCCTCAGTGTATGTTGACAATCTTCATAGGGCCTACTAAATGGCCAATCACAGAACATTTTTCATGCTAGTGTTGCTCCCCAACGCCTTTTACTTCTGAATGTTGCTAAAAGTGGGGGGATCCCTGGACTAGCAGATGACAGGAGTCGTTAGCAGACGGGGAGCATTTGTTTAATTCGGTGTCATTGCCCCCATCGAACGTACACACATTAGGGTCAATGGCAAGAGCAGCCAATGAGCTTTAAGTACATTTGGGGATGTGAAGTATCCAGGTTTATATGTTCAATATTATACACCATTGCTGAATGAAGGAAAAGGAGTGTGTGGCCAGTACCTGTAAGTGGAACAGCCCTCGAGCCATCATTTTGCAGCAGTGCAGTAAAGCTGCCCTACGTGCAGAATGATTATTTGCAGAACAGCCTTACTTTCCTACATTGCTGCACTGCCTTTTAATCTCAAAAGCAGCAGCCTAGAGAATTAGTAACAAAAAAATAATAAAAAGGGGGGGTAGAGTATTAGCTCTTGGGGACAGAGAATCTGCTGGAAGTAGTTTATAAAGTAAAGGTGGGCGAGGTTATGAGGCGCATGAGGAGACCGTGCGTATAACAAGGCCTCAGGCCTCTCTGAAAGTATCTAGTGAGGAGAACGTGTCAGTAAAGCAGGAGATGGCTCCCCCCGCCCCTCAGGCCTATACCACCCCACCCCCCTCAAGGCCTGACAGCGGCCTCACTTGGCCTCACCTGTCGGACCCGGTGCAGCGCGTCGGCGAATCCCTCGGCCTTTATCCCTACAGGAGCCGCGTTCTGTCCTTGCACCAGCTCCGCCATGGCACCCGCCGCCCACAGGAGGAGGCCGCCGCTACTCCCGACCTCACTCACTGCTCCCCGGGACCCGGAAAAGGAAGCACCGCGACAACAACCTCTAAAGCACTTCCGTCGGAAAAGAAGCCAACCCTTGCGTTGGAGAACATAGGGCGCAACCAAGATGACGTCGAAGTCAGACGAGAACGAGGCTCCGGGGGGCGGAAGTGGCCGTGAAACATGTGACTGGAGAGAGTTTAGACCTATTGGGGGAGGAGGAGAAGTTTGTGGCTGCTGATGCGTTGGCAGTGCCTTAATAGTAGCACATTGTTTTCACTATTAAACAGTTCAGAGCAACTGGGGCGTCGGGGTGGGATCATATTATAGTTGCCCTGTACTCCTGCTGCAACACATTAACATCTTTTTAGCCTTGCCACGTGTACTGGAGGGTGAGCAGGGCAGCAATAAAGATCTTTACACTATTCTAACTGCTCTGAGTCTACAGGGATCTGTTACCCTAAACTTGCTGGCTCCATGTCAAGCTGATGTTTGTATTCCATTAAACGTCAGGTTTATTTGTCCTTTAAATATAGTGTAGGTTTTATTATGAATTCAATTCCAACACTTTTTTAAAGTCAGATTGTTCCCCAGAAATAAAGACTTTTGCCAATTATTTTCAAGGTCAACTTTTTTCCAATATTGAAAAGGTGTAAAGTGTCATTTTTCACCTTCTAAAGCAGCTCTGGGAAAGGGGGGTCGCCGACCCTGTAAACTGTTCTAATTTGATAGATTTAGTTGATACATTTCTTATCTTTGCTGAGTAGAATCTCTGGGTTTCATTACAGGCAGCTGTTAGAATTGATACAATAGTTATTAATACTCCAGAGATGCTGCTGAGAAATGTATCAACTAAATGTTGCAAAATTGTAACGGTTCAGAGATTTTGTAAAGAAATTTGAAAAATGGAAAGTATTGCCAAAAATGTTATTTCCAGAGCAGCACACCTAGTTGCTATACAAAATATAGTGCATATATTAAAATTTTATCTAGATTTCTGCTTCCAAGGCAAGAATTACCATAAAACGATATTTTAGGTATTCCCCTGTACTAAGCACAATTCAGCAGGAACAGTCCCTAAGTTTGCTCATAGTCTGTACAGAGAGATCCCATAAAACTATGGCAGCATAGGTATTCCCTGTACTAAGCACAATTCAGCAGGAACAGTCTCTAAGTTTGCTCATAGTCTGTACAGAGAGATCCCATAAAACTATGGCAGCATAGGTATTCCCCTGTACTAAGCACAATTCAGCAGGAACAGTCCCCTAAGTTTGCTCATAGTCTGTACAGAGAGATCCCATAAAACTATGGCAGCATAGGTATTCCCTGTACTAAGCACAATTCAGCAGGAACAGTCCCATAATTTTGCTCATAGTCTGTACAGAGAGATACCATAAAACTATGGCAGCATAGGTATTCCCTGTACTAAGCACAATTCAGCAGGAACAGTCCCCTAAGTTTGCTCATAGTCTGTACAGAGAGATCCCATAAAACCATGGCAGCATAGGTATTCCCTGTACTAAGCACAATTCAGCAGGAACAGTCCCATAATTTTGCTCATAGTCTGTACAGAGAGATCCCATAAAACTATGGCAACATAGGTATTCCCTGTACTAAGCACAATTCAGTAGGAACAGTCCCTAAGTTTGCTCATAGTCTGTACAGAGAGATCCCATAAAACTATGACAGCATCGGTATTCCTCTGTACTAAGCACAATTCAGCAGGAACAGTCCCATAATTTTGCTCATAGTCTGTACAGAGATATACCATAGCACCATGCCAGCATTAGTATTCCCCTGTACTGAGCACAAGTGTATACTTGTCCTTTAAATAATTATTTCGCCTTTAAAAACATTATTCGTATTTTGCACACAGCAACATTCTAACATCATCTGCATTTTTGTTGGTAGTTGAATTATTCATACAATGGAATATATGATCACTGTAGGGCAGCGTATAACATATTTCATATCAAGCCCTTGTAAGAACTTTACCCAAAAACATTGCAGTTTCCTGATCATTATAACACCCAGGTGCCATAAATAACCTTTTAAATATATCATTAAATGCTAATTAGTCATTTGTGGTCAAGAATGTAGTATCACCAGTATTTATAGACCCTTGCCTGACCTCCCCAATCATCTTTGATGTCACAAAGCGTGCAGATTGGAACAGGCATGTGCATATAAATACAAGCTGCCAGAGGTGGAGGAAGTGGGGTATAGTAAGGTCGGGGTGGGCGGAAGAAGAGGAGAGCTCTGCCTGAACCTGCCTGCGACCCACAAAAGAATGTGTAGACGACGGCCTGAACCAGCAGATCTTCTGCTGCCAGGGGCGTAACTACAGAAGAAGCAGACCCTGCGGCTGCAGGGGGGCCCAGGGGGTATAGGGGGCCCCATGAGGCCCTAATTGATGAGCAATTTCAAGATTTATTGATAAAAAAGGACAATCTCTGGATATGTTGGGGGCCCTAAAATTAATTTGCTGTGGGGCCCAGTAACATCTAGTTATGCCACTGTCTGCTGCACTGACCTGATCCCCCCAATGAACTGTTAATTGTTTGCTATTACACTTCTTTGGGTAACTGTAACTGAGCTCAGGGGGGCCACAGAAGATGATTATGATTGTGGGCCAGCACAGTTTTAAATTTGTAGCCTTATAGAGCATTGATTTTTGTTTTTAGATGGGGTCAGTGACCCTCATTTAAAAGCTGAGTCAGAAGAAGAAGAAGACAAATAGTTAAAAAAACTATAAAAAAAAGAAAAAATGAAGGCCAACTGAAAAGTTGCTTAGAATTAGTCATTCTATTTGGTAATTCTCAGAATGCTGATCCCCCTAAATAAAATGGGTTGTTCACCTTTGAGTTAACTTTTATTATGATGTAGAGATTGAGATTCTGAGACAATTTGCAGCTGGTTTTCATTTTTCTTTATTATTTGTGTTTTTGAGCTTTTTAATCAGCAGCTCTCCAGCTTGCAATTTCGGCTATCTGGTTGCTACTGTCCAAATTCCCTTAGCAACCATGCCTTCATTTGAATAAGAGAAGGGTTAGGCTAGAGAGGGGGCCCTGGGACAGCAGCCTGGTGGGCCCCGGCCCCCTCTTCAGGTCCCCTGCCAATCCGCCTCCCCCTCTGGGTCCTCAGTTGAGTTGGGTCCCCCGCCCTCACATGCACTCACTTTGTATTTGCTGCGACCTGCACGATAAAGGGAGGTTTGACAGGGAGATTTGGCAGGGAGCGAATCCGGGCTGGCGTGGCCCACAAGAGACAGGGACCCACAAGAGACAGGGGGCCCACAAGAGACAGGTCCCAATGGGTTTTTTCCCAGTGCCCTGCTGGCCCTGTCCAACCCTGAATAAGAGACCGGAATATGAATAGGAGAGGCCTAAATAGAAAAATGAGTACAGTCATAAAAGTAGCAATAACAAGAGCATTTGTTTTTAGCCCCCCATTAAAAAATAATCCAAAATCAGAATAATCCAAAAACTATAAAAAAAAAGACCAATCGAAAAGTTGCTTAGAATTAGCCATTGTATAACTTACTATAATTTAACTTAAAGGCGAACCACCCCTTTAATGATCAAACACAAGGCCTGTTTATTTGTCCCAAGCAGAATGTAGGGTCAAATTGGCCCCTTGAACAGCCACCGAAGATGGAGCTCAGCAATGCTGACTAGATAGTGGCAACTGACAGTTCCCAGCCCCGGAATCCAGTTGATAGACTGCCCCCTCCCCATCTGCCAATGAATCAGCTTGTGAAAAGAGACATTGGCACCCGTTCATGGCATCTTTCCATGTAGCATCATTAGTCACGCTCTGCCAGCTTTCCTTCTCTACCAGGAATGTAATTGCTGCCATATTAAGAGTTTACTAATCAGAGAACTCAATTCTCCCACCCGCTCCCATGGCAAGAACGATCGGCTGAGTTATCGCTGACAGACGTGTAAATCTCCTTTCGCCTGAGACTGTCAGCGCAGGAAGCTTCCGTAGCAGGATTTTCCAAACACACAGCTGTGCGGTTACAGACGCAAGAAAACAAATCCCCGTTTTATTTTCATTTTTATAAATATTCATGAGCCATTACAGCTTGGTTATTATATTATACTTATTATGTTTAGTAGGGCACACAGTGGTCCTACTCAGAGAAGCAATCATGAAGCTTTGTGGGATTGCACGCACATTATCCGAGGTGTTGTCCTAAAAGAAAATTGCCATTTATAGTCTATTATGCGTAACCACACCCCGACTGTAATCACTGGCATAAAATGGCATCTTGGGCAAGGTAAAAACTAGAGCCAGTGACACCTTCAATGATACCTGAGAAAATAAATATAGAAATGTTTACAAATATTAGTTTCTATTATATAAGACCATAAGGAAAATTTAAAAATGTAGGTCCTTTAAAGGGGTTGTTCACTTTTGAGTATAATGTAGAGGGATATTCGGAGACAATTTTCAATTGGTTTTTATTTTTTATTATGTCTGTTTTTTGAGTTATTTAGCTTTTTATTCAGCAGCTCTCCAGTTTGCAGTTTAAGACATCTGCTTGCTAGGGTCCAAACTACACTAGCAATAGGGTGGGATTGGCCCGGTGGGCCCCTGCCGGGCTAGACCAACTCTCCCAATCTCCTGGCCCTACAAAATAAATTGCATGTTTGCTGCCCCTTTTGAGCATGCAAGTGGCTCCTTTTCCGCATGCTGGCGTCGCAGCAGGGGGTCCAGAGGGAGGCCCTGGACAGCGGCCCGGGACAGGAGCCCCGGGCCCCCCAGTCCAACCCTGCCTAGCAACCAGGTCCGGACTGAGAATTAAAATAGGCCCTGGCATTTCAGGTACACAGAGGCCCAATCAGCCCACATAGAGGCCCAAACAGCCCCCACCAGCCCACTAAATACTGACTTTCTGTGGCACCTTACAGCAGCCCCTCTGACATTTGCCAGAACCCACAGATTGCCAGTCCAACCCTGCCTAGCAACCATGCATTAATTTGAATAAGAGACTAGAATATGAAACAGAGAGGGCCGAATAGAAAGATGCAGCAGTAACAATACATGTTAAACCCTTTTAATTCCTGTGGTTTTAAAGGTTTTGACTGGCCTTTCTTATAACTGTGTAATGCATATTCTATGCATGTGGACTTTGTCCTGGACTGGCGTGCTTTAGTTCCCCTTTAATTTGAGCTGTTGGGATGAATTCACAACATTCTCAGCTTTTCTGTCTCTTGTGTTTTTAATAACTATGGTGAGTAATGAACCCTTAGATCCCTCGGGGCGGTGGTGGAAATGAATTCAGCTGGCTCTGTGTCTCTTCATTGTGTCTCATCCTAGTGATGAATTCTTGAAAACCCGCTTAAAACCTTCACTTCTGGTTGCCAAAGAAAGAACAGGAAATTGTAATGGAACAAAAGAAGGAAAACGATCAAAGGGGAGGCTTTTGAAGTTGGATGTGTATATCTATATGTACCATGCTATAGTGAATGGTTCATAAATCATTGTATAGTCCATTCTCTAGAACAGTAATCCCCAACCAGTTGTTGCTCTCCGACCCCTTGGATGTTGCTCCCAGTGGCCTCCAAGCAGGAGCTTATTTTTGAATTTTTGGCTTGGAGGCAAGTTTTGGTTGCATAAAAAACACGTGTATTGCCAACCAGACCCTCCTGTAGGCTGCCAGTATATACAGGGGCTACCTAATACCCAATCACGGCCCTTATTTGGTACCCCAGAAACATTTTCATACTTGTGTTGCTCCCCAACTCTTTAACATTTGAATTTGACTCACAGGTATAAAAGGTAGAGGATCCCTGCTCTACAAAGAAGGGAGTATGCCCAGGACAGATATTTGTTGAGTCGAAGATTGGAGTCAGTTAATTGGTTGATGATTGTGGACATGTTGCTCCAGTATTTTTGGCAGGCCTCCCTTGTGTGCAACTGTGAACTCATCTGATCTCCAACATCGACATATGCTGAATGTAAATCAATGAGGGGTCCAATCCCAGCAATGTAGTAGCCTGGATGCAAATTCTTTGAGGTTTATTGATTAAGAATATTTGTCACATCCTATGATAATTGCAGGATTGGTTTTTGGGTACAGGGCTGTCATCAGGGGGTATAGGGGGATATTGCAGTTAGGGGTCCCATAAGATATAATACTGTGGGTTATGGAAGGGGAATGGTTTGTAGAAAAGGTGGGTGGACAGGCCACGTGTGGGGCTTTAGTATAATGGACATGACTGGGGTAGAACAGGGGCATGTTCTGCAACCTTGGGTCCATGGGTAGCCTCAGAATTTTTTTCAGAGAGGGGCAACTAAGCTAATATTACATAGGGTAGTATAAACCTTTTCATGGCAAAGCAGAAGATGACCTAATTAAGGCTTGACTTGGGGTGAGAAGTATAAAAATGTTTTGTGTTGTTGGGAATTCAATTTACAAACAATTTCTTGGAACTAGCTGGAGAAGTCAGGGTGGGTCAACTGCCCCCTCTTACCCCTATTTGTGGACACTGCTCTTGGGTCACTTTTTTTTGTATGAGGCGCCATTCTTTTTGTTGGCAGGTAACCAGTGGGTAAATAATTTGCCCTCCTTTGCAAATTTACTGGAAATATATTTTCTGGAAACTTGTAATACCTTATTGTTCTGTCCCAACTCTGCCCACCAAATCCCCCCAGCCTGTCCCTTATGTCTTTTTTCCAGACCGGTATATATGAGGACAAAAGATGGCAACTCTAATTACTGAATGAGGCATTATTTACAGAAACTCCATGCAGGCAGCGTATTATTTTCCTGTCGGTCCACTATGGGGACCACTGCTGATCAGAAAGGGGATGTTTGTTGGGCATTATTGATCCCTAGAATAAAATGTGACAATATACAGGTATGGAGTTCATTATTCAGAAACCTGTTATCAAAAAATTCCGAATTACGGAAAGGCCATCTGCCATAGACTCCACTTTATCCAAATAATCCAATTTTTTTTAAACGATTTCCTTTTTCTCTGTAATAATACAACAGTAGCTTGTACTTGATACAAACTAAGATATAATTAATCCTTATTGGAAGGAAAAAGGTTTATTTAATGTTTACAAGATTTTCTAGTAGACTTAAAGAAACAGCAACACCAAAAAATTCAAATCATATAAAAGTAATGAAAACATAGGGGCAAATTTATTGAGGTTCAAATGGCTGCCTTCATGTCTACCCAGCAGCTTGTTTATATAAACTATAGTAGTGTTTCTGAAGCAAACATCAGTTTTACCAGTGCATGGCAACAGTACAGTATATTGTTATTCCTTTTTTGGTGTTACTGTTCCTTTAAGGTATGAAGATCCAAATTAAGGAAAGATCCATTATCCGGAAAACCACAGGTCCGGAGCATTCTGGTCTTATACCTGTACTGCCTGTAGTTCATGTTTTCATGAACTATAATTGCGCAGATCGTTTTAAAGTAGCAATAATTTTATGTTAATCTTAGCACCCCTTTTAATCCAGTAAAGTACGGTATCATTTTAATTGTACTTTCAGTTGAATTGGCTGGGGAATGGGTGGTTCTGTAGCAATGCAGTAGAACAGTTAAACTCCGATGTGTTGCCTCCAGGGAAATTCTTGCTTTCAGTTGTTTATGTTAAAAGAGAGAGAGAGAGGAAGAAAAGCTTAATTGATTAGTAATTAGTTTGTAAATGGAGCTAGTTAGTCACGGTGCAGAACACAAAGCAGTTGGATGATATATGTGACCTGTATGGTGGGTCATGTGGTGACCCCTACCTGTAGGACCTCTCTGCTCCCCACCTGGAGAGAGAGATGTTGGCCTATCACTCAATATGACGGAGAGGGTTGCTCAATTAGATAACCTCACAGGCCACCGTACGTCTCACTGCAGGTGGACAATGCTTTGTGGCTTAAGTCTCATTATATATCTGTCTCTCTCTTCCCAGGTGCAGTGATTTATAGGGATCAGTAATTGAATGGCAAGACCCTGACATAGGGATGCTGGCCTTGAGAAATGAAGTGGTAGTTCACACTACAAGTGACCTTTAACGATGAAGGCCTAGACTGTCACAGACAACAATGGGTTAAAGGGGTTGTTCACGTTTAAATCAAGTTTTAGTATGATGTAGAGCATGATATTTTGAGACAATTTCCAATTGGTTTTCATTTTGTATTAATTGTGATTTTTTTCGAGTTATTAAGGGGCCGATTCACTAACTTCGAGTGAAGGATTCGAAGTAAAAAAACTTCAAATTTTGAAGTATTTTTTGGGCTACTTCGACCATCGAATGGGCTACTTCGACCTTCGACTACGACTACGACTTCGAATCGAAGGATTCGAACTAAAAATCGTTCGACTATTCGACCATTCAATAGTCGAAGTTCTGTCTCTTTAAAAAAATCTTCGACCCCCTAGTTCGCCATCTAAAAGCTACCGAAGTCAATGTTAGCCTATGGGGAAGGTCCCCATAGGCTTGCCTAACTTTTTTTGATCGAAGGATATTCCTTCGATCGTTGGATTTAAACCCTTCGAACCGTAGGATTTAATCGTTCGATCGAAGGAATAATCCGATCGCACTATCTGCACTAAATCCTTCGACTTCGATATTCGAAGTCGAAGGATTTTAGTTCCTAGTCGAATATCGAGGCTTAATTAACCCTCGATATTCGACCCTTAGTGAATCAGCCCCTTAGCTTTTTATTCAGCAGCTCTCCAGCTTGCAATTACAGCCATCTGGTTGCTAGGGTCCGAATTACCCTAGCAGCCATTGATTTGGTTAATGGACTTGAATATAAACAGGAGAGGGCCTGAGTAGATGAGGAATAAAAAGTAGCAGTAACGATACATTTGCAGCTGTTGGTGTTTTAGATGGGGTCAGTGACCCCCTTTTGAAAGCTGGAAAGAGTCACAAGAAGTCAAATAAAAAAGACAAAATGATGACTTAAAGATGAACCAACAATTTAAGGCAATAGATCTTCATTTTTTGTATTTATTATTTTATTTGGATCTTCAGCAGCAAGAATGGATTCTTACTGTCTGGCCATCTATGTGAATGGTAACTGCATGATGGGTTTTGCAGGTTTTGAACGTGACTGTTGAGAGAGAATCCAGTTAGGGACCTGCGGAAGTCTAGACCCAACAATTATAGAGAAAGGCACTGCACCTTTGATCTAGTGTGAACAATTACTCCATCCATAATCCGATTTAGAATGGGGTGGTGCCAGGGTCGGACTGGCCCTGCGGGACACCGAGAAAAAACCCGGTGGACCCTGGCCCTCATGGTTCCCCTGCCGAGCCAGACCGCCTCTCCCAATCTCCTGGCCCCACACAACGCCCTACCTACATTCACGCATGCGTCGCAGTAGGGGGTCTGGAGAGGGACCCTGGACAGCGGCCCTGGACTGGAGTCCCGGTGGGCCCCGGGCCCCCAGTCTGACCCTGGGTGGTGCTCTGTTGGATATTCAACAACACTTATTTCTAAATATTTAGAATGAAGTCTAGAGTAGACCCACCAGCCTGCCTTTGGCAACTCTTTGGACCTGCTACCAGACCTGCAGGGTGTTTTTAGGGAAGCAAGCCAGTTCCCTCTCTCCGATCTGCATAACAAGGAAGCGAGATCACTCCGGGAGGCATATTAACCAGGGACAGAAAGTTCATGACTTACCTATGTTCCAAAGCAGGGTATCTGGAGAAAGCATGCACTTGGTAATTAGAGCTTTCCAGGTATTCTGATGTAGGACTTCCTGATGCAGGACTTCTGTAGGACAAGAAAGCAATAGTAGGGCAAGATGGAGACAGTAGGAGAAGATGGGGACAGCAGGACAATGATGAAGTTGTGGGAGAGTGACATGCAACATTTTGCCCAGTCTTTGGCCCTTAAGCTGTTGTTCCAGCACCCGTAACTGACAGCAGAAGGTCATTTAAACAATATCCGAAGGGCCATATTTTGGACAACTCTAGTTTAGGTTAATATTAAAGCCATACAAAAGTCTGGTTTGTCTCCTCCACTTTCAAAAGACTTGTCCAAATATTTTGTGAAATGGAGCATGGAGTTGTGTGAAAATCCTGTTCCCCCCCATAAGATAAAAATCATAACCACATACAGCTCCAGTCTTTCTTTATCTTCCTGAGTATAATAATTTACCTGTCTTTCGTGTCATCAGTTTCCTTTTATATTCCACAGAGTCCTTCATTTCTTCCTCTGCAAGGTTTATGCACAATCTTGTCTGCTCGTCTAGTCAACTCAGCCAAGGTAAGTGTCTTTGTTATTTTAAAGCGCTCTCTTGTCTTCTGAATTGGAATTAGGAGCCGGCAAATCAGCTAAATGAATATGAAACCCTTGAATGTATATGATTTGCTGCACAAAGCACTGAAAGCCAAAACGGTGCTGTTGTCAGGAGCTCATAATTACTGATTCTTGAGGTCAGGTTAATTTTTTTTCTATCAAACTGGATTTTTTTTGGGGAATTTAGACAAATTACAAAAAGGGGATGGCACCTTTGAGTTTGAGTTTAAAGGGATACTGTCATGGGAAAAAACATTTTTTCCAAAATGCATCAGTTAATAGTGCTACTCCAGCAGACTTCTGCACTGAAATCCATTTCTCAAAAGAGCAAACAGATTTTTTTATATCCAATTTTAAAATCTGACATGGGGCTAGACATTTTGTCAATTTCCCAGCTGCCCCTGGTCATGTGACTTGTGCCTGCACTTTAGGAGAGAAATGCTTTCTGGCAGGCTGCTGTTTTTCCTTCTCAATGTAACTGAATGTGTCTCAGTGAGACATGGGTTTTTACTATTGAGTGCTGTTCTTAGATCTACCAGGCAGCTGTTATATTGTGTTAGGGAGCTGTTATCTGGTTACCTTCCCATTGTTCTTTTGTTTGGCTGCTGGGGGGGAAAAGGGAGGGGTAGATATTACTCTAACTTGCAGTACAGCAGTAAAGAGTGATTGAAGTTTATCAGAGCACAAGTCACATGACTTGGGGCAGTTGGGAAATTGACAATATGTCTAGCCCCATGTCAGATTTCAAAATTGAATATAAAACAATCTGTTTGCTCTTTTGAGTGCAGAATTCTGCTGGAGCAGCACTATTAACTGATGCGTTTTGAAAAAAACATTTTTCGCCATGACAGTATCCCTTTAAGTCAATACAAAAGATGTTTTCATGGACAATGAAAAAGTTGAAACCTAGACAAAAAATTCAGTTTCAAGACCTCAATCGGCATCGAAATAGTGTTGACGCACAACAGTTTAGAAGCGAACGACTTTTCCAATGTGTGTCCAAAATGTTTCGCAAATTTATTTATGGAACGCGGAAATTCGCCACGACTTAGCGCTGCCGAATTTATTCACCCATTACTAAAAGTGGACATATTATGAAAATATATTACAGGTATGGGACCTATTATCCAGAATGCTCGGGACCTGGGGTTTTCTGGATAATAGGTCTTTCTGTAATTTGGATCTTCATACCTTAAGTCTACTAGAAAATCATGTAAACATTAAATAAACCCAATAGGCTGGTTTTGCTCCAATAAGGATTAATTATATCTTAGTTGGGATCAAGTACAAGCGACTGTTTTGTTATTACAGAGAAAAAGGAAATAATTTTTTAAAAATTTGGATTATTTAAGTCCTAATTCTGAGCTTTCTGGATAGTGGGTTTCTGGATAACGGATCCCATGCCTGTGATATATTTTAATCTGACCATAGGTGTAGTTAGCAATGAGTGCACAGAATCCAGGCTTTAGTTTGGCTGAATCCTACCATGTTTTGCTAGATTTGAATTCAGACGAATTCTAAGGGCAAATATTTTAAAATGTAGGATTTGAGAAAATCTGAACAATAAAAAGTGATCTTTGGAATTTGCGTTTTCTGAACTTGAATTTTCAAGGTTTATCAATAAAAAATGTTACTGTAACTGTTGGTGTTACTATTCTACAAGTACATGGTTCTGGTTTAAGCCTGAAAGCTTTTTATAGTTTTTCCGTTGCATTTTTAAAAAGGTACGGAACAATGAGATTATTCTTGCAATTGGTGTTCTTTTTTCTGGGATCAATCACCTTTAATTTCAATGCAAAGGAGTTTAGCAAAAGCTTGAAATCACAAAATTCATATATCTTCCTCTGTAGGTTCAGCAGAACGCAATCCCAACCCAAATCATGTAATTTTTAGGCTCTGAACTTTGTGCACAGATGATTTATTTTTTCTTAAAAATTTCCAATATGTTTCTTTTAAATAAAAAATAACTAGCCCTTTTTAATGTCGTTTTTAAGAGTAACCAGAGAAATACACAGTCACACACACATATGCAATTTAAATATAACCGGTGTACTATGATGATGAAAGTTGAATTCCAATTTGCCATAAAAAAGCAAGAAATGAGTCAAAGTAATATTATTGTTTTGAATTTTAATTTTATTTAAGGGAATGTAAAGAATGTAAACTCTTGGGGCAGATTTATCAAGGGTCGAAGTGAATTCGAGGGAATTTTCGAAGTAAAAAAATTAGAAATTCAAAGTAATTTTTTGGATACTTCGACCATCGAATAGGATACTACGACTTCGAATTTACTTCGACTTCGATTCGAAGTAAAAATCGTTCGACTATTCGACCATTCGATAATCGAAGTACTGTCTCTTTAAAAAAAACTTCGACTTCAATACTTTGCCAATTTAAACCTGCCGAAGTGCTATGTTAGCCTATGGGGACCTGCCAGGTTTTTGGGTTTCGAAGGAAAATCGTACGATCGCACAATAAAATTGTTAGAATCGTACGATCGTACTATGAATAAAATCCTCCGACTTCGATTCTATTTGATGGTCGAATTTCGAAGTATTTTCCACTTCGAAATTCGACCCTTGATAAATCTGCCCCTTGGTGTTATTATTTTTCTTGACAGTTTTAACAAGTTTTTAGGATTCGAATTTGGTTGGTATTCGGCCGAATCTTTTGCGAAGGATTTGGGGGTTTGGCGAATCCAAAATAGTGGATTCGGTGCATCCCTATTATAAACCGCGAGGATGGAAAAGTCCGAATTAGAAAATCCAGCATCTCTGGATTATAAATCAATGGGAGAGGTCCCAATGATTTTTTGATGTGCACTGGGTTTTATGCAATACCCTGTAGTTTTCGGAGTTTTCGGGCAAAAATCGGAAAAAATCAGAAGAAAAATCTGAAAAAAAAGATCTTTTCCCCGCAAAATCTTTGGGAAAACGTAATTTGGATCTTTATACCTTAAGTCTACTAGAAAATCTGGTTCTGCTTTCAATAAAGATTCGTTAGATCTTAGTTGGGATTAGTGACGGGCGAATAAATTTGGCAGGCTCGAATCCGCTGGCGAATTTCAGCAAAAATTCACCAGCGTCAAAAAAATTTGGACGCTCGTTGGGAAAAGTCGATCGCGTCCATAATGTCACGCGTCAACATTATTCGGACGCCCATTGACTTTAACACTACCATCAAAATTGACGCAGGCGGCGAATTTTTTTTACGTTTTACGAATTTCGCCGACTTTATCGGTGAAGCCAAACAGGACAAATTCACTAGTTGGGATCAAGTACACGCAACTGTTTTACTATTATAGAGAAAAAGGAAATCTTTTTAACAAATTTGGATTATTTGCTTGTAATACTAATACAGCTATGCGACCTGTTATCCAGAATGCTCAGGACCTGGGGGTTTCCGGATAATGGAACTTTTTGTAATTTGGATCTTCATACCTTAAGTCTACTAGAAAGTCATGTAAACATTAAATAAACCCAATAGGCTGGTTTTGCTTTGAGTAAGGATTCATTAGTTGGGATTAGTGACGGGCAAATAAATTTGCCAGGCGCGAATGCGATGCGAATTTCAGCATTTTGCCGCTGTCTAATAAATTCGCAAAGCTGCCACAAAAATTCGCTAGCACCAAAAAATTTGGACGTGCGTTGGGACGCGAGTCAACATTATTCGGATGCCCATTGACTTTAATGCCGGCATCAAAATTGACGCAGGCTGCAAAATTCACGTTTCACAAATTTCTCGCCGTTTTGAGAATTTCGCCGACTTTTCCGGTGAAGCGAAGCAGGACAAATTCGCCCATCACTAGTTGGGATCAAGTACAAGCAGCTGTTTTTATTATTACAGAGAAAAAGGAAATACTTTTTAAAAAATTTGGATTATTTGCTTATAATGGAATCTATGGGAGACAATCTTTCCGCCATTCTGAGCATTCTGGATAACGGGTTTTCAGATAACGAAAAAAAAAGGTTCTCCAAAATAATTGTTTCGATTTTCTTTCTCTGTTAATGACTGTATTCTGCCAGACAGATATTGCTGTCAGTTTATTTATATTATATTTACAAGCAATTTTGAATCCTTTATTTGTAGTTGGTGTATATTGGAAAATTACGATTTCTTTCGTTAGGCGGAATTCTTTTCGTATCCCCCTTAAATTTTGGGTTCAGCCAAAGAAAAAACGGCATTTTGTTTGATATTACCATAACAGTTGCTTCTCAGCAAGCAAAGAAGAGCTTTAAAGATAACTCCTCGTATATTACATGTATTATTGTTAACAAAGAACCAATAGCGTCGCACTAAATTATTAGGGTTTTTTTTAAGGTACCTGCTATGTATTATTATGTTTAGATGGCTATATCTTTAAATATATTTTTTATAAACACAATATATTATATATAATAATAATATAAATTTTTTTTTAAATAAATAAAACGTAATCTTATTTATTTGATTATTTATTAATCAAATTAAGACCACTATGGTCGAAACGCGTTGGGCTCACCAATTGTTCTTGCCATTTTTGTAATTTTTTTCGATTTAAGAAACTTTTTTTTTGTAAACTGAGCGTGCAATCCGCTTCTTGCTTTTTGGATGTTCGTTTTGGAGACCCACGCGGATCAGCCCCTCGCAATTGATTTGCAGGGCGCGCCCCTTCTTACTTGACATTTTCTAATTCCAAGGAAATGGCCCTGGATTTCCAATGTCAATTTTTCTTTTAATTATGAAAAAAAAATGAAAAAGAAATATCTTTATAGAAAGGATTTGGGGCGTGCGAATTCTCAGCCGGTTCTGACAAAGGCGGGGTGAGGGGAGCGAAAATGAGAAGAAATGCAAAAGCAGTTTGGATGATGGGTGTGTGTATAATGGGTGGAGGTAGCAGGGGGGACGCGTTAGCAAATTTAAAGACTCCCGAGGCAAACAACTAGATCACTCTTGCTTCCCGTTACCTCGGGGTTTTGCTCAAGGATTTATTTGTATCGTAATGGTTCAATTACTGAAAAACCCCACAGAGAAAATTATGGACGTTTGCCTGTGTTTTTCTCGCCTTGTCTGGACAACTGGAGATATTTTCTTTCTTTTTTTTTTTCTTTTTTCCCCCTCCTCTTTCTTCTTCTTCCTTTTTTTTTTCCAGGGAAGGGGGAGGTATGGAGGCTGCTTAAAAGATGTAGCGGTTTTATTTAGATTGCGAGCATGACTATTGGGAAATAGCACTCTATATTTCTTTTCCATTCGTTTGGTTCTCTGTTTGTGATAGAGCTACTTATTGATTGCTCCTCTGCTCTTACTGTTTTCTGCCCTCTCTTTTCCTTTACTGCTAATGTAAGTAGACGGGAATTCATATTTATAGACGTTTTAACTTGATTCTTTTCCCAGAATCCTTTGTCACATAGAGCCAAGCTTAGTAACCCTCGCTGGAGTTCAAGTGTGGGATTTTTGGGCGACTACTTATTTGTTCCCTGGGTACCCCTGAAACTATAACAGGATGATTGTTACCCCAATGTTTCTATATATCTGTAACCTTATGAGCTAAGGGGGTCCAGTCTGAAGGTCAGTTAGGGGGAGATTTGGGGTGAGTGTTTATTTGTACCCTGGGTACCCCTGGAACTATAGCAGGGTGACTGTTACCCCAATGTTTCTATATATCTGTAACCTTGTTATGAGCTAATGGGGCCCAGTCTGAAGGTCAGTTAGGGGGAGATTTGGGGTGAGTGTTTATTTGTACCCTGGGTACCCCTGGAACTATAGCAGGGTGACTGTTACCCCAATGTTTCTATATATCTGTAACCTTGTTATGAGCTAAGGGGGCCCAGTCTGAAGGTCAGTTAGAGGGAGATTTGGGGTGAGTCCTTATTTGTACCCTGGGTACCCCTGGAACTATAGCAGGGTGACTGTTACCCCAATGTTTCTATATATCTGTAACCTTGTTATGAGCTAAGGGGGCCCAGTCTAAAGGTCAGTTAGGGGAGATTTGGGGTGAGTGCTTATTTGTGCCCTGGGTACCCCTGGAACTATAGCAGGGTGACTGTTACCCCAATGTTTCTATATATCTGTAACCTTGTTATGAGCTAAGGGGGCCCAGTCTGAAGGTCAGTTAGAGGGAGATTTGGGGTGAGTGCTTATTTGTACCCTGGGTACCCCTGGAACTATAGCAGGGTGACTGTTACCCCAATGTTTCTATATATCTGTAACCTTGTTATGAGCTAAGGGGGCCCAGTCTGAAGGTCAGTTAGAGGGAGATTTGGGGTGAGTGCTTATTTGTACCCTGGGTACCCCTGGAACTATAGCAGGGTGACTGTTACCCCAATGTTTCTATATATCTGTAACCTTGTTATGAGCTAAGGGGGCCCAGTCTGAAGGTCAGTTAGGGGGTGATTTGGGGTGAGTGCTTATTTGTGCCCTGGGTACCCCTGGAACTATAGCAGGGTGACTGTTACCCCAATGTTTCTATATATCTGTAACCTTGTTATGAGCTAAGGGGGCCCAGTCTGAAGGTCAGTTAGAGGGAGATTTGGGGTGAGTGCTTATTTGTGCCCTGGGTACCCCTGGAACTATAGCAGGGTGACTGTTACCCCAATGTTTCTATATATCTGTAACCTTGTTATGAGCTAAGGGGGCCCAGTCTGAAGGTCAGTTAGGGGGAGATTTGGGGTGAGTGTTTATTTGTGCCCTGGGTACCCCTGGAACTATAGCAGGGTGACTGTTACCCCAAGTTTCCTCGTGAGGGAACTTTGGGCGACTTCGGAATATGAAGCGCCGCGTGTGCCATGCCACAAGTGACTTTTCATTAAAGCGGGCGCAAGACAGAAGGAAGGCGTTCGGGAGATTGGTCGCCGCAAAGACGAGGCGATTAGTCGCCAGGTGACTAAATCTCCCTGAATGGGGGAGGATTAGGACAAATCAGAGGGGAGCTAAGTGAATTGGTGGAAGCTGGTTGTGATAGGAGAGGTGGTTGAGAAGTAAATGGGAGACTTGTAGGGTGCCAAACTTTGCCAGTTTTAGCTGATATACTGACTGGAGGGAAACTGTAGACAAACCTCATAATGTCATAAAAAGGGTATGGGGTTGCCCAGTAACACCTTAAAAGGCAGTAAAATGAGTGGTCTGCTGTGTACTTGGCTGCTGTAAAATCTACCACTTTATGGGGTTAAATTTACTAAACGGCGAAAACTCACCAGTGACGGCTTCGCAGCCATTGCAACACTTCGCCAAGCGAAAATTCGCTCACACAATGCTAATTTACTAAAATGCGAAGTTGCATCAAGGGCGACGAACGCTGGTGAATTTTCGCTAGCTTTAATTCGCCAATCAAAGTGAAGATGCGCTAGCGTTCAATTATGCCTACTGCAACTTCGTTAGAGGTCTTCGCTCAGGCTAATTTGCATACTGCAGGAAATGATAAAGTTGAATGGACGTATATGTTGCAGCAAATACATTACACTACACAAGTCCAGGGAACCTGAATAAAGACAATAGAGTTGTTATAATGCCCTACACATGAGCCCACTGTATAGTTTATATTCCATATGTTAGAAAATGTATGGAGGAACCCAGTTACCCAAAATAATATTTAAGGACTTTTGCAGCCCATCACTCTGAAAAAACGAAAAGTCGCCAGAGATTTTTTTTGAACTTTTTCCACTGAAAATATGATGTAAGTAACAGAAGACTGAGGAAGATTTATGCACTTCAATGCACTTTGCCTGGTCTGAGCTGGAGAAGGCAAGTCCGCTGTGTGCCCCATGGCTACACAGCAGCTTGTTTATATAAACTATAGTAGTACTTATCTGTTATCTACTGTGTATCCTGTGCTTGAATGGCTGCCCCCATGGCTACACAGCAGCTTGTTTATATAAACTATAGTAGTACTTATCTGTTATCTACTGTGTATCCTGTGCTTGAATGGCTGCCCCCATGGCTACACAGCAGCTTGTTTATATAAACTATAGTAGTACTTATCTGTTATCTACGGTGTATCCTGTGCTTGAATGGCTGCCCCATGGCTACACAGCAGCTTGTTTATATAAACTATAGTAGTACTTATCTGTTATCTACTGTGTATCCTGTGCTTGAATGGCTGCCCCCATGGCTACACAGCAGCTTGTTTATATAACTATAGTAGTACTTATCTGTTATCTACGGTGTATCCTGTGCTTGAATGGCTGCCCCCATGGCTACACAGCAGCTTGTTTATATAAACTATAGTAGTACTTATATGTTATCTACGGTGTATCCTGTGCTTGAATGGCTGCCCCCATGGCTACACAGCAGCTTGTTTATATAAACTATAGTAGTACTTATCTGTTATCTACTGTGTATCCTGTGCTTGAATGGCTGCCCCCATGGCTACACAACAGCTTGTTTATATAAACTATAGTAGTACTTATCTGTTATCTACGGTGTATCCTGTGCTTGAATGGCTGCCCCCATGGCTACACAGCAGCTTGTTTATATTAACTATAGTAGTACTTATCTGTTATCTACGGTGTATCCTGTGCTTGAATGGCTGCCCCCATGGCTACACAGCAGCTTGTTTATATAAACTATAGTAGTACTTATATGTTATCTACGGTGTATCCTGTGCTTGAATGGCTGCCCCCATGGCTACACAGCAGCTTGTTTATATAAACTATAGTAGTACTTATCTGTTATCTACGGTGTATCCTGTGCTTGAATGGCTGCACCCATGGCTACACAGCAGCTTGTTTATATAAACTATAGTAGTACTTATCTGTTATCTACTGTGTATCCTGTGCTTGAATGGCTGTCTCCATGGCTACACAGCAGCTTGTTTATATAAACTATAGTAGTACTTATCTGTTATCTACTGTGTATCCTGTGCTTGAATGGCTGTCCCCATGGCTACACAACAGCTTGTTTATATAAACTATAGTAGTCTGTCTGATACAAACACGCCAGTTTTACCAGTACAGAGCAACAGTACATTATATTTTAATTACTTTGATGCACTTACAGTTTTTGGTGTTACTGTTCCTTTAACTGTTGGCTGGTTTTCCCTTTAAATATAGGGGAGGGTAGAAAAATGCTTTTTCTGGAGGTTGTGGGGGTGTTAGAAAGAAGAGAGCTGCTGCTAAAAAAAAACTATATAAAAAGAAATATGCCTTGATAGTCTCAGCCACACACATTAAGCAGCAGGGGATAAATATGTGTGCTGTATCTTTAAGAAATGGGGAAAGAAATAAAAGAAAACAGGAACGATCTGGGCAAATTGGCTCAGTAGGTAGAACTGCTATTTAAATGCTGTTGGGAAAAAAAAGTACAGTGAATTACAGCGTAGATGATAGCGCTGACAGCTGCCATTTGCTCTGGCTCTTTTGCTATAATGTAGTTGAATGCAGCAGGCTCTGTGCGCTGACAGTTAGGAGGGGGGCTGCGGCCGCATTGACAGATGGGACTGTCCAACCCAAAACCAGTAATCCTTTTTGATTCCTAACCAGCACCCTGCGATTGTAACTGCTGCGCTGCAAGAAATTCTAGAGAAAGGCACAAAATCCTTGCAGGAATTAAAAGGGGAAATTAAACCACATGTTGAGATCCTGGTAGCTGTGGAAGCAGAAGAGTTAATACCCCCTAGTGCTTCTTACTGACACCTGCCAAGGGTATAATTTCATTCCATGTATATTTACTGTGCTGCAACGTAGCCGAGATGCTAGGGATTCAGGTAGTTGGTGGGGAAAGACAGATTTATTATACTAAAGCCACATCATCTTTTTTCCCCCTGTATTTTACATAAACCCAGAGATTGTTCAATGTAAAATGCACAAAAAAAACCCCAGAAACACATATAATGTAGTAGAATATTCATTACCAACTTCAGTATTGCTGCAAAGAAGCAAAATCTGTGTTCCAGCACGTTATTATATAATGTATCTACCTAAATATATAATATAAGGATGTTAGGAGCTCCATTACCATACAAGGGCATAAGGCTACAGGTCACTCCGAGGTGACCTCTAAAAAAAAAACCTCATATTTTGCAATTGCGGTACATAAATTTTAGGACACCATTCAAATTAGTCTTGTTCACTAAATATAGATTATTACGGATTTTGCAGGTTATTTATGACTTGTGTATATTATATATATATATAAGTGTTATGGAAAAGCCACCGATAACCTGTAAACTTTATCTGTGCAACTGGTTATTACTGTGATGTCATTTGTTGTAATATGTGTTTCAAACCCTAAAAATTTAGAAAAAAATGATGTACCCCCTTCTTAAAAAGATATACAGAACTCAGGCCTGTATACCGTAACTCAGCCTACAGCCTTGTGCCTTTATATGGTCACAGAACAACCCCTCAGTGACTTCTAATATCCTTATCATTTACAGTAGGGGGTACATTATCCCTTATAATACATGAGTGATACTCAGAGTTCCCTGTATAACTCAGCCTGCAGCCTTATGTCTTTATATGGTCACAGAAGAACCCCTCAGTGACTTCTAATATCCTTATAATTTACAGTAGGGGGTACATTATCCCTTATAATACATGAGTGATACTCAGAGTTCCCTGTATAACTCAGCCTGCAGCCTTGTGCCTATATATGGTCACAGAACCCCTCAGTGACTTCTAATATCCTTATAATTTACAGTAGGGGGTACATT
This sequence comes from Xenopus laevis, assembly GCF_017654675.1. Classification (NCBI taxonomy): domain Eukaryota; kingdom Metazoa; phylum Chordata; class Amphibia; order Anura; family Pipidae; genus Xenopus; species Xenopus laevis. The sequence continues at coordinate 8,968,336 of NC_054385.1, forward strand.
ATCCCTTATAATACACAAGTGATACTCGGAGTTCCCTGTATAACTCAGCCTGCAGCCTTGTGCCTTCATGTGGTCATAGAACCCCCCAGCGACTTCTAATATCCTTGTAATTTTTTGAAGGGGGTACATTATCCCTTATAATACACAAGTGATACTCAGAGTTCCCTGTATAACTCAGCCTGCAGCCTTGTGCCTTTATATGGTCACAGAACAACCCCTCAGTGACTTCTAATATCCTTATCATTTACAGTAGGGGGTACATTATCCCTTATAATACATGAGTGATACTCAGAGTTCCCTGTATAACTCAGCCTGCAGCCTTGTGCCTTTATATGGTCACAGAACAACCCCTCAGTGACTTCTAATATCCTTATCATTTACAGTAGGGGGTACATTATCCCTTATAATACACAAGTGATACTCAGAATTCCCTGTATAACTCAGCCTATTTGCTAGGCGACTATGCAGCTGGGGAATCTCTGTTGTGCAGTATTGTATATGTAGGTGTACAGAACACAGTTCAAGTGTAACGGTGTGTTTTATATCTTGGCAGATATCTCAATACATTTATCTCGGAGCCTTTCTGCATGTTCCTGTAATACTTTATGCCCCGCGTATGCGAATAATTTGTTGTTACACACCCTGTTGTGTTTGTGTGTTGCTAGCGGCTTTGTGTTTGTGTTTGCGGAAGCAGAAGGCCTGTAGGAAGCGGTACAATTAGCTAACAAGTGGCTGTTTTGTGCAGGATTGTCGCTGATGTGTTTTAAGTGTTTTTATTTTTTTTTTTCGAGTGGAAAATGTCTGCGTGAGCGAGTATAGCAGACAAAGGCAGAATGCATTAGGTTTTATTGGTCTGCACAGCACACATCTGACGTTAATCTATTAAGCAACTTCTACTCGGCCTTTTTGGAACTGAAAAAAAAATAAAAAAATAAAAAGATTTTTTTTTTTTTTTTTTTTTTTGAAAAAAGAAAAGCAATGAAAAGAGCCCAACCAGCTCAGGCAATAGGATAATGGGCTAAGAGACATAAAACTGTAGCCGGCAGATGGGACCCACGTTTCCTTTCTGCGAAGGGGCAGCTTTAAATAATAATACACATAGAGAAAGGAAGGGGAATAAAACAGCATTAAATAATTAGCAAACGATCATATTGTTACGAGTATAATGCTCAGCGTTTTATTCTATTCTTAGCGAGCCTCCTTTGGTGCATCAGCCAACATCTCTCTAACCTTTTCAAGGACGCTACTTGCTGCGAAATAGGAGAGGTATTTCGGAACTCAAGAGAGAGAGAGAGTGACAAAAGGCAAAAAAAAGAGGAGAGAAAAAAATATTCCCAATGTGTTTCTGACTCAGGGGGCGCTGTGACCCCCCCCCCCCACAACACACCTATCCAGTGTTTATTTTTTCTTTTGCCAGGAAGATAATAAAAATAGGGAATTAAGGAGATGATTCATAATTCATCATTTTTTGTTTTTAAATTAAAAAAAAAAAGTTTCGATTTTTAAGAGGGAAATTAAAACTGGGGATTAAAGGAGACATATAGGGTAAATGGAAAAAACACTAATTAAGTAGGTAATTATCAGTAATATATGGTGTTGCTTTTACATGGTGCTGAAAATTAATATTATCTTTAAAAAAAAGCCCCTATAGATGTTCTCTGGTCCCTGTCTGAGTTTCAAATGAGGGGTGGGCGTGTCCCTGCTAAAAGCACAGTAAGAGGGGGACAGCCAATCACAGCCCTGCTGTCAAACAAGCACAGACAGGCTTCAGTTCCCTATCAGGTCCTGCTAGCTGCTGAAGGTTTGAAGTCCTGGATCATTGCTGCTATTGACAAGCTGAAACTTTATCCTCATGCAATAAGTTCACTATATAAAATATGACATGATTTTTTGCCATATTCATTTCTAGGGTTTAGTTCTCCTTTAAGAGGGCGCTTTCAGAGTCAGATGCCTATATGGTAAATCAAAAACATTTCTGACACCCACCCCCCACTTCCACTGCTTCTTCTGGGTACTTACCTATCAAATCCGGTGGCAGAGGTGGGGGTCCCTGTTCCGATGTGCGTGACGCTGCTCATGCGCAGAAGGGGTGCTCACATGTCCGGACTGGACCTAAATATATTCCTGAATATCCACAGACTAATGATTGTAATTAGGGTTTCCTCCTGGCCAATATTTCACTGATCTAGCAGGTAAAATCCCAGTCAAGGCTGGGACTGGTACCATAAATTTGCCAGCAATTTACTTGCAGGTAAATTTCTAATTCTCATTCCTTTCTCCGAATCTCCACTCCCAGCTCTTCGCCTATTCCTCCTCGGCACCTCTATATCCCTACCCTACTAAACAGACTCCTGCCAGATTCACCCCTTTATGTCATGACTTGACACCCTCACTGCCCCGGCCTGGCCCACCTCTCCCTAGAATTACTCTTGTAATGCACTCCTCTAGTTGCTTACTTCAGGCTCTGGCTCAGGCATGCATGGGACAGAAATTCTTAGGCGACTTATTTACTTTGCAAGTACTAAGGGTTTCTGGGAGACCAGAACATTATGGTGGCGGATCTCCTAGAAGACAAGGCCAATGTATTTTGAGAAGATGGGGTGTCCTAGTTAGCAAACAGAATCACCTGCCCTAGAGAAGTTAGTAAACATGATAGAAGCCAATACTTATCGTCTGGAGTTCCCTTGAAGTGGCTGAGCATGTCTATGCAGAATCATCTCCTCATTCTGTAAGAATGCCAAACAAGCAGATCTTTGAAAGGCTGGGCCACCCAACCAGTGTTGGACTGGGATACCAGGGGCCCACCAGAAAACCTAAGGTTGAGGGCCCACTTTCCAAACTATTATACCTCCTCTCCTCACTCACCCTCTTGATTCTCCTAGTCTCTTTTCTCTACATACTATTCTCTATTCTTTGATTATTAAGCCTCTTTATTCCCATAAAGCAATAGAGAATGACCATGAAATAGGCCAAAAGGTTAGAAGCAGAAGGGCCCACTGACACCTTGGCCCACAGGGAGTTTTCCTGGTATCCTGGTGGGCCAGTCCAACACTGCACCCAACTGGTGGTTGAGTTCCGGCTGGTGCAGTGGGTCCAGCACGATTCAGTTGAAGGTAAGCGGAGATAGACAGAAATCTCATTTTCATAGGGCTGCTGATAAGCTGATCGGTCTATTAGGAAGTTAATGTTAACTTTGATTTGGTTTATAGTGGCTATTTAACATTTCAAACAGCTGCTGGGGTCAGAGACCCCCTTTTTATCTATCTGTTTTGACCCTCTTCCCTTTCATTCTTTCATTAGTGTTTCTACGCCTTTCATTCAAATATTTCCAAATTACTAATCATAACCTACCCCAGTGCCCCCCCCATGCCTTGTGGATATATCGACTGCAGCGGGGTCAGAGGTTCCCGGCCACATCTGCCAAGTGGCATCTCGACGGGGGCATCGGCTGAGTCCTGAGTGTACTCTGATATGCCTCTTAGGGACCCAGGCCAGGGGGCAGAGTGCTTGGGAAGGGGGTGGTAAAAACAGATCAATAGATGGGATAGAGAGGGATGCGGTAACCCCTGCGACCCGTGACCCCCCTCCAACATGTTTAACGTGTGACAGTAAATCTGTGTTATGACTGTTGGGAGTGAAAAGGGACAGAAACATTAGAGTTAGGGCACTGGATAAAGAGACTTTAATGAAAGCATGTTAAGTTGCCTCATTATTTATTAAACCACTAGAACTGCCTTCTATGTTAACTATTCTCCGCTAAAATACACGATAGACTGTAAGCTCTTAGGCTTAGAGGGTTATGAGGGTTTACTCTGCTCTCCTGATGTCTCTCTCCATTACAGCAACATATAAATTAACTATGGATCCTGTCAATAAAATTGATCCCAGATGTAATGATGGCAGATATCAGGCCATGGAATTGTAACTACAATTTAATGCTTCATTAATACATGAGAATATCACTTATCACTCAAATTGCCCTAGTAGTTAGCTATTTCATAGTAGCTGATAAAAACCAGGCTAATGTGGGAACACAGAAACACCCCCCACCCCAAATGCTGGGTTTGATCCCAAGCAGCACCTCTTTAGGTGCTACTGTTTCTTTTCTTTTAGGGGCATATTTATCAAGGGTCAAATTTTCGAATTTGAAAAACTTCGAAATTCAAAGTCAAAAAGACCAACCGAAATTACGTAAAAAAATTTTTTTGGCGTATAGTTTAGTTTTCGATCGAATAGGTCGAATTCGAATCGTACGAATCGAAGTTTTTCCCCAAAAAAACTTCGATTTTTCAAAGTCCAGCAATTCAGGGAAAAGCCTGACCCGCACATCACTAATGTGTGTAAATACCCTTACCTTGATATAAATTCACGTGCATGTTCTCTCTTTCATTGTGCTCGGGCAGCCATGTTTTGCTCACTTTCTAATTAGGAAGCCAAAGCCTTTTGCCTGCAATGAAGAGTAACACACAGTGTAGTATCTACAAGCAGTTGCATTGAGTAACAACATAGACGGTAGTCCAGTGGACTGTTTGGACCCCTTGGTTGGTCTTGACTGATAATATCAATATATGCAGAGTCAGACTGGAATGCCAGTGGCCCATCAGAAAGTCTTAGGGGTAAATTTACTAAGCGGCGAAAATTCGTTTCGCAGCCATCACAACACTTCGGCAGGCGAAAATTCGCTCAGACAATGCTAATTTACTAAAATGCAAAGATGCCTCCAGGGCACCGTATGCTGGCGAATTTTCATTAGCGTTACTTGAGGCAATGTGAGCGAATCAAAGCGAGGATGTGCTAGAATTCAATTGTGCATAACGCAACTTCGTTAGAGGTTTTCGTTGAGGCTAATTTGCATACGGGGAGAAATTATAAAGTTGAATGGACGTATATGTTGCAGAAAATACATTACATTATTGAGGGAACCTTAATAACGACAATAGAGTTGTTATAATGCCCTACACATAAGCCTTCTGTATAGCTTATACAGAAAATGTGTTAGAAAATGTATGGGGGAACCTGGTTACCCAAAAAAAATTTTAAGGACTTTTGCAGCCTATCACTCTAAAGAAAGGAAAAAAACACCAGCGTTTTTTGGACTTAGAAATGTTTTCCGTTAAAAAATATGATGAGGAAGATCTATGTACTCCAGTGCACTTCGCCTGGTCTGAGCTGGCGACGGCAAGTCTGGCGAAAGAGGTAACGTTCAGTAAAATCTGCATCTTGGGGAATTTGAGGAGTAACGTCCATTCACAAGAGGGAAAATCCACTTGGCGATAGAGTGCGAATCACCGCTATCGTCTATCTCCTTCGCTAGCGAAGTGACGCCTGCGCCTGTTAGTAAATCCCTGAAAAACGGTAATGCTGGTGAATCTTCGACAGTGTTACTCACTTCGCCCTTTAGTAAATCTGCCCCACTTTCCAAGTTATTATACCTCCTCTCCTCACTCAACCTCTTTATTCTCCTAGTCGCTTTTTATCCTCTATTCTTCCATTATTAAGCCTCTGTGTTCCCATAAAGAAATAGAAATGACCATGAAATAGGCCAAATGGTTAGAAGCAAGAAGCCCACTGATACCTGGGCCCAGCGGGAGTTTTCCTGGTATCCTGGTGGATACTGAATATACTTATGCAGGAATTTAGTTATATCTGTAACAGGAGTTCGGAACCAACAGGTTGGTAGCTACACGTAGTAGTCCAATGTTTCAAAGAGTCATTGATTTGTTTTATTGAAAAATAAGGGTAAACTATGTTCTACTTTACCTTTAGTGTGCTTCATGCCTTTAGTCTACAGAGCCATTGCCCATCCTCATCGTAACCAGTCTTCCAGGGTCCTTTATTAATGCAGAATGTCAACAGGTGTGACCTTGCGTCTGTAACTGAAAGCACAGGGGTAAGTCAGAAGGCTGCTCCCCACTTCACTGAGCGCTCTTCTGTTACAGCCAAGTCACAAAAAGCTACCTGTCCTCTCCTATCTACAAAATAGTCACCTTTCCCTTTCCACTTGCCCCCTGGAATCAAGAGGGCAGGTGAGGGGAAGGCTGGGAACTCTTTCCAAAGGAGATAAGTTCCTCTGTCTTTCACTCTCTCACTTTCTGAGTGACCAGATGGACATGTTAGTTTTTCGGGATTCTATGAGGTCCTTATCATCTTTGTACACTGTGAATTTGACTGCTGTCCCCCGAGGCCATGGCTTTGTAATGGTGTGTATGTGTGTGTATTTATCCTGCTAAATCTCTGATCCCAGTTAAGAAAAGGGCACCCCTCCCCTGACAGCCCCTCTCAGAGGAGCACAAATAATGTCTCCTTTCAGAAGGACTGGTACAGGGCCTGAGAAGTGAGCCGCAGGCCTAAAGCTATGGAATCCAAGCTCGGCCTGTACAAAGCCACCTTGATGGGAAAAAAAGCCATTCAAAGAGCAGAATGTGTGTAACGGCATTTCTACTAACTGCAGCCCCCTGGCATTTCGGGAAATTGACTCTCTCACTGAGATGTCCTGAAAGACAGGGGAAATTAGCTCTTTGTTTAGATTGGAGGTCTTAGATTTGGGGAGGAGGGTGAGGTACATAAAGAGATTTCTGGTATCTTCCTCCTCTATCAGTTCATTCCAATGTTGAGTCTTCATATGTCATATCTCCATATGTGGGACAGTTGCTCCCAAACCCCAGGAGGATTAAAGCAGTGGCGGGTGAGGTGGCCCTCAGCATAAAGGGTAATTAGGTCAGCTTGAATCGCAACTAGGTTGAGATTTGCTAATAGATGATACATCAATGTTTTTCAATCTCTGTAACCTTGTTATTAACTAAGATGGACCCTGAGCAAAGGTTGGACCTCCAAGTGCTTCTATTGAAAAAGTCCAACCTCTAATGTGGGGGAAGTACTCGCCAATCTTGTACTTGAAGTGGGCAATGCCCTGACACACCATGTGCTCAAGTTTTTGAAGGCCAGAAAAATACTGGACCTTTATTTGGATGACCTAATACACTGATCTTCTTCAGGCTCTCCAATTAAGATTCCAAACCGTTGTTCTAATAATATGCATCTTGTCCCCGTCCATGCTCCTGGTCCACTGCTTGGGACAAAATCAGTAGACTTTGGGTGATGATTCTATGCATTTCAGTGGATTGGGTAAGTTGGGTTTAGGGTGCAAATTACTGTGCATGGGTGACTGGATTTAAATCAGTCTTACTCCTGAAAAATATGGGTGAGCTGACTTGTGTGCAAGATTGAGTTTTTTTATTTACCAGGTCAATAATCAGGTGGTGGGTCATTTTACTGTAGGCTATGGGAGCATCTAGGGCATGTTCAATGTGCTCTTGAGTGTATACAAGGGCTTCTCTTGTCCTTGGCCAACAAAATGTTCAGTTAGATTCTGATATAAATCAGAACGGGGATCATTTGTGTCCAGTGCAATCAAGAAAGGCATTCCAGTTGTGGTTTGGTCTACAGTGAAGGCAACTGACACACCCTATGCTCCCCATTAATATTGGGAGGTATGGTCTTCCCCATTCGCTTAAAAGATGCACCAGATTCAGGATTTAAGAGGAAATATTATTTTTGCAAGATTTTACTCAAATGTCAACATGCTGAATATAGTTCTTTTGCTCAGGATTTGGTATAGCGTACCTTCATATCTGAGCAGAACATTTACATCTTAAAAGTCAAAATTTCCATGGCATGCGACTTAGGAGAAATGTACATTTGGGCGAATGAATCTTTTGGATTGTATCACAGAACGGAACCTTTGCATCCTCTATTTATGTCTGAGAGAGCAGAGAAATGTACGGCAGTCCCCAGACTGGCAACAAAGGGGTTTTGTGTATAAAGCAGCCATTAGGACAGCGTTATCTGCTTGACTGCACTCACTTTCATTGCTGTTTCCAAGTGGGCTGTGTGGCATTGCTCTTCTCACCGCTAAGGACAGTGGCATCTCTTGAGCTCCAGGACACCTGCGGTGACAGTACAGCTGAGGAAGATTAGCCTTTTCCACAAGAGAGGAGCCATTACAGGCATGCAATAGACTATCACTTCCGCTAGGAGAGGCCCAGAGATTAGATATTGATCGAAGTGACCCCAGCGGGCCTGACCAGCTTACAGATCAGAAAGAGATTCTGGCGCAGCAGGGGAGCACATGTAGGGCCTTGGAAAGCCCATGACCCATCATGCACTGGGCGCATTGGCCATTTAAAAGTGAATAAAACAGCATTTTTGCTTGTGCGGTGAACACAAGGAGCGAATTATATTTTATTCAGCTCCAAAACAGTTAGTAGGCCATCGACCAGAGCACTGAATCTGGAGCTTTCTCTTTGTCAGTTCAATATTGCCAGTTCAGGCAGCAGCCGTAGCTTTTGAGCCATGCCTGTAGCAAATGTAAAGGTCAGTTTCCCTTGAATAGTATGAAGTCATATTCTGAGTCAATTTGCAGTTATGTGGCTTGAGCCATTTGCCTCTCATCAGCCTGAAATGTGACCCTGACCCTGGCACTGCCAACCAGAAAGCAGATTACTCTTGAAGCATGCCTGGAGTGTGGCTTCTATGGTCCATCATGAAATGTGGCATTTGGGTTCTACTAAAACAATTAGCTGGTTAAATGGGCGCCAGTACTCACGCGGCCCCTTTGTAACTTCTACCTTTGGATATCCCATGACAAATTAGACATTTCCAGGGTCTCAGGAATGATAGGACCCAGTTTATCTGTACACTTCTGATGGCTGGTATCCTTCTGACTTATGAGGAGGTTTCCCAACAGGTCAGTATTGCACCTGCCTATCTGGCAAACCACTTGCTATGGTTGGGCCAACATTACTTATTTGCTCCCCTCCTTGAACGGTTCTTCCTGAGTTTTTTTTAAGCCCTCTCTCCTCAATTTTCCCATTCCTGACCCCTTATCTGCCCATTCCCTCATGTGATATCAATGCCCACGTCCTTAATCTCACCACTACACCTTCACCATCTTGTTGGGCCCCACTGTCTTGGGCATGTTGATAGATGGGGAGGCAGATTTCCTCTGCCAGTAATAGTTGTTGGGGGGCCCTTGACTCAGGTCTTACAGTGAACCCCAGATACACTGGTTTAACACTGTACCCAACCCTAACTTGATCCTTCTCAACCCAAGCTGGTCGGCAACTCTATTTATAGACCCACTCCCATCCCACCCATCTCTGACGGGGTCGGGGTAGAAGCATGGCTATAAACAGAGGCCGCAGGAAGAGCTTAGCCCAAGCCCATCCATGACCCAGCAATAGTCTGTGAAAGTTGGCCAGAACCCGCCGACCCCTGTGTGTTGGGCCAGCCTGCACATCATTACTGTGCGCTTTTGCTGTGCACCTTGAGTGTATGTTGAAATGACCACATTTCAGACACATGCCATTACATACAGTAAATTTTATTACTTCTACAAATATTACACTGATATAGACTAGGAGCCTGATTTACTAACAGCAGTGCTAAACTGAACCCATGCAATTACCCTTATCTACTACTATTAGTTCTTTGCTGTCATCGTCTAACTTGTAGTAGATCGTTAAATGGTTGGGGCCTTTAGGGTGAGGTCCTAAAACTAAAAAAGTAGACTGGATGTAATCAATTGGTTTCCACTGGCAGTTGCTTTGGTGCAGTTTAGAAGCTAGTTTAGAAGATCAGCCCCATTCTCTAACTCTAGGTGGTTTTTGTGCTTCGGATGACTGATGCTTAATGGCACTGAGGGATATTAAAATGGGGTGCTCTGCTGTCCTGTGTTTGCAGCTATGTTATCCATTCATGGCCTTCACTGTTATTTTTTGTTCTTTTGAAGCCGGTGATATTCCTTTAACCTGTAAAAAAAAAAAAAAAAAAAGGAGGCTCGGTGAGAAAGGCAGTAAATCAGCAGAGTTTACCACCCCCCCCCACCACCTCCATTCACATGAAATCAATGTCTGGGGAGAAAGAAGGAGCTGGAAGGTCAACTTTATTTCTTAATATGTCAAGGATCTTTCTTGTAAGGAGAGAAAAATAAACTGTAAGTGAATTATGCATTGTTTGTTCATTACTTGCCTTGAGAAAAAGTCCCCGCCGCTCGCTGCTGCCGATTCAAAAGCCATTTAAAAGCCTTTTATGGCTGCACTGAAGAGGCTTTTATGGAACTGCTAACGGGGGCCATGACAGACGCAGAAAAGACGAACTCCAGAAAATGCCTAACCTTAGCCTCTTAGTGCAAAAGGGCCTCTTTTTAATAAGTGAGCTCTGTCTTGCTTTTATGTACCCTTAGTCTCTGTATTTGTACTCAAAGATGAGAGCTGCCCTATTGCACTGAGAATCGGCAGCTATTTATGATCACTAGAGATGCCTTCGCTGTAGCCTTCAGCTTTGAGTTGGTTAGATTGTCATCCTCTACGCTACTCTAAGGGAATCAATATGGCACCTCCTCCCATATGTATAAATACAAATATACAGAGAAGGAATGTTCTGGGCACACAATAAGCTATACCTTCATACTGTACTGTCTAAGGGAGTCAATATGTCACCTCCTCCTCCCATATGTATAAATACAAATATACAGAGAAGGAATGTTCTGGGCACACAATAAGCTATACCCTCATACTGTACTGTCTAAGTGAATCAATATGGCACCTCCCTCCTCCCATATGTATAAATACAAATATACAGAGAAGGAATGTTCTGGGCACACAATAAGCTATACCCTCATACTGTACTGTCTAAGGGAATCAATATGGCACCTCCTCCCATATGTATAAATACAAAAATACAGAGAAGGAATGTTCTGGGCACACAATAAGCGCCATTGACCATCTCCCATTAACTTAATGGGAAACACACTTTTTGTCTTAAAACCGCTCGAGGATGTTCCTTACCTTACAGCATTGATCTTGATAAATCCGCACGCATCAGCCGGGTCATAATCTCCTTGAACATCCATGCTGGAAATAAGAGGAGAGAAGGCAGAGTTGGTAAAATAAAGTCAACATTGGAGCTTACTAGGCCTGGATTAGCAATCTGTGTATTCTGGTAAATGTCAGAGGGGCTGCGGTAAGATGCCATAGGCAGTCGTTATTTATTGGGTTGGCAGGGGCTGTTTGGGCCTCGGTGTACTTGGAATGCCAGGACCTATTTTGACTCTCAGCCCAGACCTGGAGCTTACTATGTAAGTGGGTACGTTACTTGGGTAATACTAAAAAGTCTAGTGACCCATGCAACCAAACAGCAGGTCGCATTTATTGATCCTCTGTTGGAAAGCAAAGTGCTGATTGGTTGGTGGGTTACTAGACCTATATATTACCCCATATCTCTGTTGTAAAAATGTAAAGCTGGCCGTACCGGCCCAATAAATGCTGCCCCACCAGTCAGTCATATTCTTATTGACAGCTTGCCCAACTGAATTTTGGGCAAAAATAGGCCATTCATCTGCTGGGCAGGGCAGGATGAATATACTATATCTGCACATTGAGGCAGTCCTCTGTCTGTCGCTTAGAAGTATGATCTGATCGCTGGCCCAAGGGCCAACAAACTGATCTTTAGGTGTATGGGCAGTTTAAAGGAGAAGGAAAGTCATCCTGCACTTGGGGGTGCCAACTATTAGGCACCCCAAGTGATTGTATTGACTTACCTGAAACCCCAGGCTCCTATCAGCAGAAAACTGCACCGACCAGGGGTTATACCAGTGAGCACCACGGAGAAATCCTCTTCCGGCTTCTTCTTTCTTCAAATTTCCCGGGGCAAACGCCTGCGCAGTTGAACGAAATACCCGACTTTTAAGTTAAAATTCAGCTTTTCGTTCTACTGCACATGCTCAGCCACGCAAAGAAAGTGGAAGACAGAAGAGGATTGATCCGTGGTGCTCACTGGAATAACCCCGGGCTGGTGCCGTTTGCTGCCGGAGCACTGACCCGGAGTTTCAAGTCAATACAATCACTTGGGGTGCCTAACATTTGGCACCCCCAGTGCAGTATGACTTTCCTTCTCCTTTAAGGAATTTACACAAGTATAAGCTTTAGTGCCATAATTTGTACACCCCTGGCCTACGGAAAGAATCTAGGAGCTCCCATCCATATGTGTAAATACAGATATACAGAGAAGGAATGTTCTGGGCACACAATAAGCTATACCCTCATACTGTACTGTCTAAGGGAATCAATATGGCACCTCCCTCCTCCCATATGTATAAATACAAATATACAGAGAAGGAATGTTCTGGGCACACAATAAGCTATACCCTCATACTGTACTGTCTAAGGGAATCAATATGGCACCTCCTCCTCCCATATGTATAAATACAAATATACAGAGAAGGAATGTTCTGGGCACACAATAAGCTATACCCTCATACTGTACTGTCTAAGGGAATCAATATGGCACCTCCTCCCCATATGTATAAATACAAATATACAGAGAAGGAATGTTCTGGGCACACAATAAGCTATGCCCTCATACTGTACTGTCTAAGGGAATCAATATGGCACCTCCTCCTCCCATATGTATAAATACAAATATACAGAGAAGGAATGTTCTGGCCACACAATAAGCTCTACCCTCATACTGTACTGTCTAAGGGAATCAATATGGCACCTCCTCCTCCCATATGTATAAATACAAATATACAGAGAAGGAATGTTCTGGGCACACAATAACATATACCTGCATGGTTGATTTTTGAGTGTTACTCCTTTCTCTTCCAATTTCCCCCATCCTACCACTGCATGCCCTGCCTCCATCCCCACATACCCACCAGTCCTCCTGCTCACTCTCCGCGTGCTGTTAATATAAAACTGGCTATTACCGTGAGCCCGAAACACTGGTATTGTAAAGCCAAACTGCTGCCTAACCCTGCCAGCCAGCCCTTCCCTTCCCTCCCTACCGAAAATTATCATCATCCTTAAATGGCGAGAACCCCCCCCCCAAGACTTTAGAATGATTTTACCTCCCTCGACGTGAAACTAAAGTACGAAGTGAAAAAAATATAAAGGAGAGAAAAAACCAGCAAGAGAAGAAACTGTTGCCTTTTATTTTTGCTCAGTGAAGTGGCTCTGACCTGCTCTATAATTACGTTACTTTATACCCACTGTGCGGAGGCATTTCCACCCTGCGCTGCTCCTCGCTAGTTACTTGCATCCCTGCTTCCAGTTATGCTGTCATTCAAAAGCTTTCAAAGCAGCAACGCAGAAATCAGAAAGAAAGAAAAGGCAATTGGCTGGAGACATGGCAAGTATAAAAGCCGCCTCTCTCTCTACCGCTCATGCTCACTTTTATATATTTCTGCCCCCCCCTCCACTCCTTCTCTTTTGACTTTATCCATTCAGTCTCCCCGAGTGAGAGAGTGACATAATGAGTGGGGTGGATGTTTGAGAAGCTGTTGATTTGGAAGAGGACAGGAGGGGAGAGGGACGGTGACTGCTCAAGGCGGTTAGTTGTGAAGAGAAGATAATTCGAGATCCCCCCCCCACACCCGTTTCTAGTCCATCGATGGAAGTCAGTTTATATACAATGTCACAGTGTCTAGACTTGAGGAATAGTAGATAAGATAAGATGTAGGAAGTCACAATAACATCTCATATTCATCAAAAAAGCGCTTGTCCAGCTGTATTTATGGCTCAGTGATCCCCAACCAATGGCAAATGTTGCTCTCCAACCCCTTGTAAGTTGCTCCCAGTGGCTTCATAGTAGGTTCTTACTTTTGAATTCCAGGTTTCAAGGCAAATTGTGGTTGCTTAAAAACCAGGTTTATGGCCAAACAGAGCCTCCTGTAGTCTGCCAGTCCACATAGAGGCTACCAAAGGCCAATGACAGCCCCCCAGAAGTATGTTCATGCTTGTGTTGCTCACCAACTCTCTTTACATTTGAATGTAAAAAGTTTGGGGACCTCCACTCTAGCTCATTACAGTTGGACTTTAATCTTAGGTACTCAGATGTTGCTGCACCCCCAGGTTATCTTCTCTCACAAACTCCAAAGTTTTGAAACAACTGGAACCAGTTAAAAAACTGGGAAGAGGATAGAAGGCATAAATGGAAGCTGGGTTGTATATATAGTAGATAGGATTTGAGGAATAATAGATAAGATGTAAGAAGCCACCATACTAGGTCATATTCCTATAAAGAAGTGGCTTGTCCAGCTGTATTCATAGGCTATAGTATACCGTAGCTCTGTGGTCCCCAACCAGTGGCTCATGAGCAACATATTGCTCTTCAAGATGGCTTGGAGGCAGGTTTTGGTTGCATAGAAACCAGATTTCATGCCAAACAGAACCTCATGTAGGCTGCAGGTCCACATAGGGGCTACCAGTAGTAAATCACAACCCAGGAACTTTTTACATGCTCTCCAACTTGTTTTTACATTTGAATGTGGCTCACGTGTATAAAGGGTGGGATGTGGCTCACGTGTATAAAGGGTGGGGACCCCTGTCCTGGCTCACGTGTATAAAGGGTGAGGACCCCTGTCCTGGCTCACGTGTATAAAGGGTGGGGACCCCTGTCCTGGCTCACGTGTATAAAGGGTGGGGACCCCTGTCCTGGCTCACGTGTATAAAGGGTGGGGACCCCTGTCCTGGCTCACGTGTATAAAGGGTGGTTGACCCCTGTCCTGGCTCACGTGTATAAAGGGTGGGTGACACCTGCCCTAGCTCAGGTGGGCTTAATCTTAGGTTTCCAGATGTTGCTGCACCTCCCAGGTTCTCTTCTCTCATGAATTTCCAAGTTCTGCAAGAGCTGAAACCCAAACTTAAGAAACTGGGTAGAAGTTAGAAGGCATAAATGGAAGCTGGACTATGGGGGTGTCTGGGATAGAGCACTTCAGAGCAGAAGATGGAGTAAGAATGATGCAGGTAAGTTGACAGAAGGGCAAAATGTAGAGCGTAAGGAAATTTGGATTATTAAGAGTGGCTGGAGCAGAGATGTCCACTGGAGGTCCCGATAGGGTGACTGCATTGGGCACCACAGAGAAGAAGTTGGAGGTAGAAAGAATGGGGGCATAGAAGGGCAGGGTGGAGTCAGTAATGCAAGAAGAGCAAGATGGAGCCAGCTAGGTTAGATGAAGGCTTAAAGATAGTTATTGCATAGTCAATACGAGTCAGGGTTTTATTTTTATTCTTCATGTTCAGTAAGAGTGAGGAGAGATGGATAGAAGTTGAAATGTATCGATATTCAATAGTTGGGCCTCTTCAATGAACCTGGGTTTCAGGCCTGTGCATTAACCAGTAGAGAGGACACCCAGATAGAAAAGCTTCATACCCTGACCCCTTACCTGACCAGCTCCTCGTTGTACAGAGAATGAGGCGCCTCTCTGCCCAGCACATACACTTGTCCTTTCAGCACAGAAACCAGCACCTTGCCTTCCACCATCTCCTGAGATTTGGAGATACAGCTGCGCACAAACTCACACTCTGGGCTGTACCAGAATCCTGAGGATAGAAACATTGTCATTGTCATTATTGCATGTACAAGACCATCATAATTTAATTTAAAAACACAGTTTATTACAGGGGAAGAAATGTGCTGGCATAGGGTCCAGTTGGACGAGGGGCGTTGGATCCAGTTGGAGAAAGGTGTTGGGACCAGTTGGACGAGGGGCATTGGATCCAGTTGGAGAAAGGTGTTGGGACCAGTTGGACGAGGGGCATTGGATCCAGTTGGAGAAAGGTGTTGGGACCAGTTGGACGAGGGACATTGGATCCAGTTGGAGAAAGGTGTTGGGACCAGTTGGACGAGGGGCGTTGGATCCAGTTGGAGAAAGGTGTTGGGACCAGTTGGAGAAGGGGCGTTGGGTCCTTGGGAAACACAAAAGTTGCCATGGATTGTGGATAGATTGCGGTTGTGGCTAGACATTCTACTTAGCTTGCAGGACTCAAAACCCAGCAGACTTATAGGGGCTTGTAACACAATAGGAAGTCTATGGGAGGTGATAAGGAGTCTTATACTTGGCTGAAAGTGCAAGCTGAGCCGGTAATGCCAAGGTGGAACTGCAAGATGGAACTATTTACACATTTAGGTCTAAATATTTCCAATAAATTGATATTGAGGGGAAAATGATAGTATAGTGGTCCTTTAAAATATAATTGTGGTCTCAGAAGAGGGCTGCAAGTAGAAATTCCAACGTGGGAGGAAAAGAAGGAGAAGCGAGTTCATTTAATATCTCAGTCCTTGTTTTTGTTCTTTGCGTTCCCTCCTTGTGCCATAAGTTACCTTACTCCCCCTGCATCCCGCTGATAATAGACGCCAGGCTGCGGCCTGACCTCCTGCCTTTATCAGGGTCAAAAATCAGGACCCATATGGGCTGTTGTGTTCTGAGAAGCAGTGACAGGTGAGCTCACCTTCTCCGGCTTTCTCCTAAGGTAACCTTAGTCGCTTCAGGAAGAAAGGGCTACGGCTTGGGTGCCTGGAAAAGAATACCAGAGCACATCTGTCTCTGAGACTCTAACTGAGCCGCCATTCCCTAGGGCAGCCCCTGATATCAATAAGGAGCCAAATGAACTGGCCTGGAACCCGACCCAGGACCTCTAATAGGCGCTGACTTATGTTCTGTGATTTGGAACCAAATATATATCCGAAATCTGCCAAATCAGAACTCGCCCTGTGCACTTTCCTGAGAACAGCAGGCTTCTTTTCATTAACACGAAACTTCACTTTTAAAGGACAACTAAACCTTAAAGGGGTTGTTCAACTTTAAAGGGGAATTTTTGCGAAAATGAAAATTTTATATAGGCTTCAGCATTCTGTAAATACAATCAATTAAATATTCTGTATTGTTTCTGAAATATTCAAGTTTATCTTCACTATCCCTCTCTCGGCATCTGTTTCTCTTTATTCTTCTTGCAAGAGTTGGATGTTAGATTTTCATTGATACTTAGATCCAAAATATCTTATAAGGGGGCTTCCTTTCCTATGAGATGTATTAGAGCTCACTCAAATAACTCATTCCAGTACAAACAAAATGTTACAAAATAAAATCCTGCATATAGAGAGACATGATGTCTGGTGATTTTAATAGAGTGAGCTCTAATACATCTTCTAGGCAAAAGGAGCCCCCCTATGAGATATATTGGATCTAACTGTCAATGATTATCTGACTGCTACAAGAATACAGAATGAAGAGAAACAGATGCTGAAAGAGAAATGGTGACGATAAACAGTAGGAAAATTTTAATTGATTATATTTAGAAACTTTCTTATTTCAGAATGAAGAAGCTTATATTAAATTTTCATTTTAGTGATAGTTCCCCTTTAAATTCACCTTTAGTATGATGTAGAGAGGGATATTCTGAGACAATTTGCAATGGCTTTCATTTTTTATTATTTCTGGTTTTTGAGTTATTTAGATTTTTATTCAACAGCTCTCCGCTATGCTATTTCAGAAATAGGTCCAAATTCCCCTAGCAACCATGCACTGATTTGAATAAGAGACTGGAATATGAATAGGAGAGGCCTGAATAGAAAGAGGAGTAATAAAAAGTAGCAATAACAATACATTTGTAGCCTGCCAGAGTATTTGTTTTTTAGATGGGGTCAGTGACCCCCATTTAAAAGCTGGAAAGTGTAAGAAGAGGGAGGCAAACAATTTAAAAACTATAAAAAAAGAAAAAGTGAAGGCAAATTGAACAGTTCTTTAGAAATAGCCATTCTATAACATACTAATGGGGTTACGTAATAAAAGGCATTAAGTTTGCCCAGGGGCAGTAACATATAGTGACCAATCAGCAGGTAGCATTTTCTAGTCACCTGTTTAAATGCAAGAATCTTATTGGTTGTCATGAGTTCCTGCTCCTGGGCAAACTTAGTGCCTTATATTACATATGGGGGTAAAGGTGATGTGTTGGTTGGTAGATATAGAGCACAGTTTGCGCCTTTCATTTGTTATATAGGTATGAGACCTGTTATCCAGAATACTCGGGACCTGGTGTTTTCTAAATAAGGGGTCTTTTCATAATTTGGATCTCCATAGCAGAAAATCATTTAGTAAACCCCAGTAGGATTGTTCTGCTTCCAATAAGGATTAATTATATCTTAGTTGGGATGAAGTCCAAGCTACTGTTTTATTATTACATGTATGGGACCTGTTATCTAGAACGCTCAGGAACTGGGTTTTTTTCCGGATAATGGATCTTTCTGTCATTTGGATCTTCATACCTTAAGTCTACTAGAAAATCATGTAAACATTAAATAAACCCAATAGGCTGGTTTTCCTTCCAATAAGGATTAATTCTATCTTAGTTGGGATCAAGTACAAGCGACTGTTTTATTATTACAGGTAGGGACCTGTTATCCAGAATGCTCAGGACCTGGGGTTTTCCGGATTAACGGGTCTTTCCTTAATTTGAATCTTCATGCCTTTAGTCTACTAGAAAACCATGTAAACATTAAATAAACCCAATAGGCTGGTTTTGCTTCCAATAAGGATTAATTATATCTTAGTTGGGATCAAGTACAAGATACTGTTTTATTACATGTATGGGACCTGTTATCTAGAACGCTCAGGAACTGGAGTTTTTTCCGGATAATGGATCTTTCTGTAATTTGGATCTTCATACCTTAAGTCTACTAGAAAATCATGTAACTATTAAATAAACCCAATAGGCTGGTTTTCCTTCCAATAAGGATTAATTCTATCTTAGTTGGGATCAAGTACAAGCGACTGTTTTATTATTACAGGTATGAGACCTGTTATCCAGAATGCTCAGGACCTGGGGTTTTCCGGATTAACGGATCTTTCCTTAATTTGAATCTTCATACCTTAAGTCTACTAGAAAATCATATAAACCTTAAATAAACCCAATAGGCTGGTTTTGCTTCCAATAAGGATTAATTCTATCTTAGTTGGGATCAAGTACAAGCTACTGTTTTATTATTGCAGAGAGAAAAAAAGCAAATGTTTTTGAAAAAATTTTATTATTTGATTAAAACGGAGCCAATGGGAGACGGCCTTCCCATAATTTGGAGCTTTCTGGATAATGGATCTTGTGCCTGTGTGTGTAAAGTGTTTGATTAGATTTGGGGGTTCACGTACCATTGTAGATCTGCTCGGCAAACCTTTGCGACAGCTGCTGCTTAATTTTGCGCATTTCGCGGTCCATGGTAAACGCCTCAATGTCTAAGTGCGCTTGGTAGAGTATGGTCCCCGCCGGAGTCTCGTAGATACCTAGCCATTTTTCCAGGCAGGGGGAGAAAGAGAGAGAAGGGAGGGGTTGGATAAACGCAGCACAAATTGCCGGCAAATGACACCATTAATGAAGCCTGTGATGGAGGCACGGCGGTGGGACCTCTTTCAGGCTCAGCTTGCGGCAGAGTGTATGTGTCATTACTGCACCGCCGGGGGCAAAGACACACTATTTCGCACCTTGCCGTGAAAATGTCTACATTCCCCTTTTCTGAAGAGGCTAAAATGACAGGTTTCAGGGACTGATCAACTTCACGGTTGCGAGCCGGCCGGACTCCCGCAGAAAGCCTGTAATTAAAGGAGAGGAAGCACCGCGCAAAAAGGACCTTTAAATAACAGGTCTCTCCCCCTTCTTTCTTTTAACTCTCCCCCCGCTTCTCTCTCACTTGAGCCCAGGCATAATCTGCAAGAAAATAATAATATTTAAAGCGACAAGAGAGAGTGGAAGGCTGGGGGCTCATGGTGTGACTGAGAGCTGCTAAATCCCCCCCAACCTATCTCTGACAATCCCACCCCAGGCCTGTCAGACGTTTGGCTAAGTGACTGCGACCCGGCAAATATTCTCACACAGAGGGGCTTGTCAACTGTCATGTCACCTGCTCAATGTACTCTGCTCTCTGCCACTTAGAACTCCCATGCACCTTCTACTCTGGCAATTATAACCCTATATTTACTATATACACTGTAACCCCCATGCACCCTCTGCTCATGGAATTATAACCCTATCGGAGTTCCATGACCTGTAAAAACACTCGCCTTCGGCCTGTTTTATATGGTCATGAAACTCCTTAACTTATAATATCCTATATTTTACAAGAGGTACTTTATTCACTATATATTTACTATATACACTGTAACCCCCATGCACCTCTACTCATGGCTGTATGGCCCTATATTTACTACACTGTAACCCATGGACTCATGCACCTTCTACTCTGGCAATTTAACCCTATATTTACATATATACACTGTAACCCCCATGCACCTTCTACTCTTGCAATTATAACCCTATATTTACTATATACACTGTAACCCCCATGCACCCTCTACTCATGGCTATATTTACTATATATACACTGTAACCCCCATGCACCTTCTACTCTGCTGAACCCCCATGCACCTTCTACTCTGGCAATTATAACCCTATATTTACTATATACACTGTACCCCCATGCACCCTCTACTCATGGATTAACCCCTATATTTACTATATATACACTGTAACCCCCATGCACCCTTCTACTCATGGAATTATAACCCTATATTTACTATATACACTGTAACCCCCATGCACCCTCTACTCATGGAATTATAACCCTATATTTACTATATATACACTGTAACCCCCATGCACCTTCTACTCATGGAATTATAACCCTATATTTACTATATACACTGTAACCCCCATGCACCTTCTACTCATGGAATTATAACCCTATATTTACTATATATACACTGTAACCCCCATGCACCTTCTACTCTGGCAATTATAACCCTATATTTACTATATACACTGTAACCCCCATGCACCCTCTACTCATGGAATTATAACCCTATATTTACTATATACACTGTAACCCCCCATGCACCCTCTACTCATGGAATTATAACCCTATATTTACTATGTATTGTAACCCCCCATGCACCTTCTACTCATGGCAAATTATAAACCCTATATTTACTATATACACTGTAACCCCCATGCACCTTCTACTCATGGAATTATAACCCTATATTTACTATATACACTGTAACCCCCATGCACCTTCTACTCATGGAATTATAACCCTATATTTACTATATACCACTGTAACCCCATGCACCTTCTACTCTTGCAATTAAACCCTATATTACTATATACACTGTAAACCCCATGCACCTCTACTCTGGCAATTATAACCCTATTATTTACTATATACACTGTTAACCCCCATGCACCTTCTACTCATGGAATTATAACCCTACATTTACTATATACACTGTAACCCCTCGTGCACCTTCTACTCATGGAATTATAACCCTACATTTACTATATACACTGTAACCCCTCGTGCACCTTCTACTCATGGAATTATAACCCTATATTTAATATATACACTGTAACCCCTCGTGCACCTTCTACTCTTGGAATTATAACCCTATAATACACAAAAGCCATGACTATCTTGTAAATTATATCCTTATAAACGTTGAGTAGTGATGTCATCAGTTATAAACGGTGAGTAGTGATGTCACATGACTCACTGAAACGTGTGTATTATAATAAATAAAGTACCCCCAGTTGTAAAATATGAGGATATTAGAAGTTACCTCGGAGTTCCATGACCTGTATAAAAACACTCGGCCTTCGGCCTCGTGTTTTTATATGGTCATGAAACTCCTTTACAAGAGGGGGTACTTTATTCACTATATATTTACTAGGTACACTGTATCCCCCCCATGTACTCTCTACTCATGGAATTATAACCCTATATTTACTATATACACTGTAACCCCCATTCACCTTCTACTCATGGAATTATAACCCTACATTTACTATATACTCTGTAACCCCTCGTGCACCTTCTACTCTGGGAATTATAACCCTATATTTACTATATACACTGTAACCCCCATGCACTCTCTACTCTAGGAATTATATAGGGAATAAAGTACCCCCTCTTGTAAAATATAAGGATATTATAAGTTACCGAGGAGTTTCATGACCATATAAAAACACGAGGCTGAAAGCCGAGTGTTTTTATACAGGTCATGGAACTCCAAGGTAACTTCTAATATCCTCATATTTTGCAACTGGGGTACTTTATTTATTATAATACAAAAGTTTCAGTGAGTCATGTGACAGAAATGACATCAGAACTCACCGTTTATAACTGATGACATCAGAACTCACCGTTTATAAGGATATAATTTACAGGATATTCATGGCTCTTGTGTATTATAACCCTATATTTACTATATATACACTGTAACTCCCATGCACCTTCTACTCTAGGAATCATAACCCTGCATTTACTATACACAGTACATTGAGTGTTATAACCCACATTATTCCTAACCTTATAACCAGGAGTTATAATTACCTTCAACCCTATAGCTTGAGGGCTATTACCCCATGTTCTTTATTCTCTAGGAGAGGTAACCCCCATGCAATCTATTAATCCCTGTGCTCTTTCTCTAGTTGTTTCTCTAGTCCTATGTGCTCTTTACTGTGGATAGTAAATGCTATATATTCAGGTATTTCTACCCCTTGATATTAGTTTGATTTTGGGGCAGATGTTCAGTATTTTCTTGCCTTGTGATCTCCCCGGTTGTGGCAGTTGGGGCCTAGGAGACACTACAGAGATGTCAGCTAATCTCTCACTTAGACGCTTCCCTGCAGAGTTTACAGTTTCCCACTGACCTGTGTGACACCTTGAAAGCTTATTAAAGCCTAAAGTAGTCACAAGAAATCATGTGCTAAACCATCCACAAACAAAGAGGCTCCCGGGGTGATGAGGTTAAAACCTTCCTATTTCCATGGCCTTCAATATTATTCCCTTCTCCCCCCTCCAAACAGTAACAGTGGTATTTACGGCTTTTTGTAAAAGGGAACTTCATCCACATTTTTGCAAATAAAATGGAGATGGATTGGGTGGAGTTCCCCTTAAGGGTGGTGGCCGACGAGGCTACTGAGGGAGATTAGTCGCCCAGTTACAAATCGTCTCTTCTTCGGGCGACTTATCTCCCCTAAATGCCTTCCCGCCGGTTAGAATGTAAATTAGCGGCAGAATGGCACTTGGATCGCTATGGCAACTTCGGGCGACTTCGGAAAATGAATCATTCCAAGTGCCATCCTGCAGCCGATTGACATTCTAGCTGGTGGAAAGGCATTTAGGGTGATTAGTCGCCCGAAGAAGAGGCGATTTGTCGCTGGGTACAGTAGCCACAACCGCCACCACCCTAAACAGTTTGTTCATCTTTGAGTTAACTGTTAGTATGATGTTGAGAGGGATATTCTGAGATAATTTGCAATTGGTTTTCATTTTTTTTATTATTTGTTATTTTTGAGTTATTCAGCATTTTATTAGGCAGCTTTCAATCTGGTTTCTGGGGTCCAAATTCCCCTAGCAACCATGCAGTGATTTGAATAAGAGACCGGAATATGAACAGGAGAGGCCTGGATAGAAAGATGAGCAATAACATGTAGCAGAGCATTTGATTTTTAGATGGGGGTCAGTGACCCCCCATTTGAAAGCTGCAAAGAGTCAGAAGAAGAAGTCAAATCTTTTAAAAACTATAAAAAATTAATAATGAAGACCAATTGAAAGGTTGCTTAGAATGGGCCATTCTATAACATACTAACAGCTAACTTAAAGGTGAACCACCCCTAAAAACGGTTTATAACCACGATCCGTCAGTCTGCATCCTCTCTCTCTCTCTCTCTCTCCTATGTGTCAATCTTTCTGACTGCTTCTTACATTTTTGGTTTCTTTGCTGTGACAGCTGTGAGCAGCGGATTGTGTGCCCTGTCAGCACATAGAGACAGCCTGAGATACAAGGGGGCAGCAACCTCCCACACTGTTCCTGTGAATGATCCCTGTCAGTGTGATACTGTCTGTGCTGCCTCTCTACTCCCTGCTTAGCCAGATAGCTCTACTGTACATCATTCTGTACTAAGGGAAACAATATGGCACCTCCTCCCATATGTATAAATACAAATATACAGAGAAGGAATGTTCTGGGCACACAATAAGCTATACCCTCATACTGTACTGTCTAAGGGAATCAATATGGCACCTCCCTCCCATATGTATAAATACAAATATACAGAGAAGGAATGTTCTGGGCACATAATAAGCTATACCCTCATACTGTGCTGTCTAAGGGAATCAATATGGCACCTTCCTCCTCCCATATGTATAAATACAAATATACAGAGAAGGAATGTTCTGGGCACACAATAAGCTATACCCTCATACTGTACTGTCTAAGGGAATCAATATGGCACCTCCTCCCATATGTATAAATACAAATATACAGAGAAGGAATGTTCTGGGCACACAATAAGCTATACCCTCATACTGTACTGTCTAAGGGAATCAATATGGCACCTCCCTCCCATATGTATCAATACAAATATACAGAGAAGGAATGTTCTGGGCACATAATAAGCTATACCCTCATACTGTGCTGTCTAAGGGAATCAATATGGCACCTTCCTCCTCCCATATGTATAAATACAAATATACAGAGAAGGAATGTTCTGGGCACACAATAAGCTATACCCTCATACTGTACTGTCTAAGGGAATCAATATGGCACCTCCTCCCATATGTATAAATACAAATATACAGAGAAGGAATGTTCTGGGCACACAATAAGCTATACCCTCATACTGTACTGTCTAAGGGAATCAATATGGCACCTCCTCCCATATGTATAAATACAAATATACAGAGAAGGAATGTTCTGGGCACACAATAAGCTATGCCCTCATACTGTACTGTCTAAGGGAATCAATATGGCACCTCCTCCCATATGTATAAATACAAATATACAGAGAAGGAATGTTCTGGGCACACAATAAGCTATACCCTCATACTGTACTGTCTAAGGGAATCAATATGGCTCCTCCCTCCTCCCATATGTATAAATACAAATATACAGAGAAGGAATGTTCTGGGCACACAATAAGCTATACCCTCATACTGTACTGTCTAAGGGAATCATTATGGCACCTCCTCCCATATGTATAAATACAAATATACAGAGAAGGAATGTTCTGGGCACACAATAAGCTATACCCTCATACTGTACTGTCTAAGGGAATCAATATGGCACCTCCTCCCATATGTATAAATACAAATATACAGAGAAGGAATGTTCTGGGCATGGCTAAGCAGTAGCAATATAATCATATGTCACTGGGGCCAGAACAGTTGAGAAATTTTTTCTTTTTTGTAAAAACCTTACCGTTTCCTTGGAGACAGAGTTTTATTCCATCCTTGCTCCTTTCTTTTATTTGAAGGGTTAAGAAAGAGAAGAAATAGGAACAAAAAAAATCTCCTTTGTTCTTTAGGTAAAATTAAGAGCTTGAACCTCATGCTCCCCTTTCCCTCCCACAGATTTAATTTTCTTCACTTAATTAGGCCTCCTTCAGAGCAAAAACCATAATTTGATAATGACTGTATGAAAAGACACAATATGCATCAAATCTATTGCAATTTCATCTGCCCCACGGACGCCGCTCTCTAGTTAGTGTGGAACAACCAATCCCACTGACTGAATGCGCAGCTATCCACACGTGCAACAAGGGGAAAGGCACCCGCATAGTCTCTCTCTCCTGTGCTGCCATAGATTTTGCTATTGGGAACTTTAAAATCACTAAGAAACGACATCATATTGTGTGCCTAGAGCATTCAATCTCTGTATATTTGTATTTATACATATGGGAGGAGGGAGGTGCCATATTGATTCCCTTAGACAGCTTATTGTGTGCCCAGAACATTCCTTCTCTGTATATTTGTA